>NW_010163034.1:22759-67326 GCF_000695765.1 Mesitornis unicolor
TAAGGACAGGTAATGAGCCAGCTGAGAGCTATGACCAAATCTGGAGTTTAAGTCCACTTGAACACTGAAATCTGGCTGCACCTCTAGAGGCAATAAAATGAGGTGCTTAGGTTAAGAATGAGTCTATGTGCAGTGAGAATATAATTAAATTAATTAGCCCCAGATGCTCCACTTGATCTAACCTCTTTGTGGGGTATTTGAAGGATGCATTATTCTTAATTTGTTCTGTTTCACAATACACCTTCAAGTTTACTTATACTTCTTTGCCATTTAACAAGATTTCGAATGTCACCTTAAGCACTAAATACAAACAAAACAGCAAATTATTGTAATTAAGTTAAATTTGGAGCAATTGTTTTCAATCTGTTAATACCTGCATAGAGTTGTAAATGTTAGGAGATAGGGAAAACGAGCATTATTATGTTTTACCATTGACTTCATTGTCTGTTCCTTCTTCCCAGCTGTGTGTAGCAATAGCTTGCAGTATTTTCCGTTGCACCTGAATCTCCCTTTTTCAAGGCAAACTGAAGATATAAATATAATTTCAGACAGTAAATATTGGTGTCTAACTCAGACAGTCAGGATTCAAGATTTTAGTCTGCCTTCTGAAAGATGTTGCCCATCTACATGAATAGGTTTCATATGTGGCTTTTATCTTCCCTGCACAGTATATACACAGACTAAATACTTGAATTGACTCATTTCATGCAGGCAGCACAACTGTTCTTGAAAACAGCCTGAAGCAAAATTTAGAGTCTTTCTATGTTTTCAAGGAAGATGAGATGTTACAAGTGCTCTGGAGAAACAAGTGAGGAAGAAATTTTACCTAACTGCTCAGCCAAGCTAAATAAACACAAGCAACAACTGCAAAGGTGAGCAGGATGTCCAGAGGTTAAGACGGCGCTGCTCCCTGAAGGCTGGAGAAACCATTCATTTATTATGGTAAACAGTTTTTGACAGTTGAGGTTGTGGACTTCATTGCCTAACCTGCTGAGTAGGAGACTTTACTGAGAGCCACTTTGCTAGAAGTCACAACCCCTACTCATCCACTACCACCTCATTAAATCATCATTAGATAACCAGTGCAGCAGTTCAAACAAAGCAGAGGTGCTTCCAAATATAGACTCATAGAATGAATTGGGTTGGAAGGGACCTTTAAAGATCATCTAGTCCAACACCTCTGTGGTAAGCAGAGACATTGTTCAATTAGATCAGGTTGCTTAGAGCTCCCTCAAGCCTGACCTTGAATGTCTCCAGGGATGGGGCCTCCACTACGTCTCTGGGCAACCTGTTCCAGTGATCTACCACTCTCATATTGAAGAACCTTTTCCTAATATCCAACCTAAATCTTCCCTTTTCTAGCTTAAAATCATTACCCCTCATCCTATTGCTACATGCCCTTGCGAACAGTTCTTCCCTAGCTTTCTTATACCTTTCCAGTACGTTTCAGGTATTGGAAGGTCGCTATAAGGTCACCCCAAGGCCTTCTCTTGTCCAGGCTGAACAATTCCAAATATATATATATTGTAAATAAATGAAACATGAAAAGACATCTCCTTCCTTGACCACAGATATTTTGTGTAAGAAACTTAGCTACTTGTATCCTGATTTTTACTTGGTTCACAAAGATGCTAACATACGGAGCTTTTTCCTTATTACTGTAACGTATTCTACCAGCTTCCATCAGGCATGGACATGGCATAACTCTACCTATCATACCTGATGTCACAAAACTCCATATGACACAATGGGACTCGACAGTGGATCTAGCAATATTGCAAATACAGTGACAATCTGCTTAAATCAGTGAAGGGTCAACAATAAAAGTTAAGGTGAACTTTAAGTTCAGATGCTTTTCCAAAGCTACTCTAGAAGTTATAAAAATAAGATTTTGGTTTCAGGCTGCTTCTTTAGATCACAAGTCAGCAATATTTATTTTAAATAAGTCTCCAAAATATTCAAATTCTTACCCTGAAGCCATAGAAATGACTTGCAAATTATTTCTGTGAAATGAAAATAGATTTGCACCTTCACCTATTTTATCCTTTTCTAAGCCTTTTTTTTTTCTTCCCTGAACCACAGTTCACTGATACATTCCTTCTTTGCTCTGTGGTCTTAACAAGTAAGGTATTTTGTGCTTGGCCCAACTACTGTAATCAGATCTTTAAGGTCTACCTGGATCAGGAATGCACTGTTCAGACATTGCTGCAACAACCAACCTCTCGCCAATTCAGAGAACTGTGTATCACAACATTTTAACCAGCCAGAAATGGTCTTAGTGATTGCAAAATTTCTGATTTAGATTTCAATCATCTTGCCCCTTCTAACTTCTGTCACCACATTTTCTCTACTGCCCCAGACACATTGCCGCTTTGAGATATGGAGGAGCAGGAACCAAACTCAGGACCCAAAATGAGTGATGTATTGTGTCAACACAGAATACTGAACTGCCCAGCAATGAATCTAAATGACTATGTGTTTGTAAAGGGTAGCCAGAAGAGTAACCTACAGAGAACACACACAAGATAATTCTGGTTCTGCCTACAGCAAAATGTCAGTTGCTCTAATTGTGGCACATCCCAGCAAATATTGAAGGTGAGATGATAAACACAGATCAGCTTGACATCAGCTGTCACAAGGAAAACAAATGAACTTACAGTGATGGGAAAGGTGGGGAATACCAATAGCGCAGAGGAACTGAAAGGAAATAGCAGTCAGATCTGCCTAGTTATTTTAATTGATGATTAAGCAGAAATATCATGTTTAAACAAGAGTATATAAGGCACTCTGGCACAACTACAGCATATACCTGTTGAGCTTGGAAACCTGTCTCTGAAAACAGTGTAAATATACAGTGATATTTCTCCAGAATGTATTTCTATTTCTCAACCTCCAACAGACAGTTAAATTATATGTCATGTAATTGAAATACATGGGGTCTGTGTTTCCAACCTTTAGTGTCATTTATAAAGCACCAGTTCATGATGTTTTAGGCTGTGGTTTCAGTAGCAATATTGGCTTCTCTGATGTTACCCATTCCTGTTTATGCACCATATTAACCTTTCAGTTCTTCCAGCAGAACCACATCTATGCCTCTGCTGAGAGCAAATCTGGGCTGTTACTCTGGCTTAAAGTTTACTTGGAGAAAAAGAGAGAGAGAAGGAAAGAGACAGAAGTGTTTTCAAAGCCAAATCAGTTCACTGCAAGCTGATGCTGTGGGTGCAGACATTTGTGCCGCCACAGCTAGGAGACCCATTCATCACAGCATGATGAACAAGCAGTTGAGAATGTTTTTACCTCTTGTGATTGTTGACAAAATCTTGACAATGGAGGAAAAGAGGCTAAAGTTTGTTATTTTTAAAATCTTCCCCTTACAGGCTAGGAGATGCCAGCTAACTCACAGAACAGGAGCTGTTGCAGTAACTAGAAGTGCCAGTGAAGGAGGTAGTTTCAAAAGCTGAGGTAATTCTTAAAACAAAACTACACTGGTAACTGTGGACTCTTCTCATAGCAGCTGGTCTGGAACTACTTTTCTTGCTTTTTATCAAACTTTTAAGCCCATCTTTGCCCTGTCTTTTCTTCACAATTCTTGAATACTGCCTCAGTCATAAAACAGACACGAAGCAGGTATACTGCAGCACTCAAGCTGTGCCTGTTTTCAGTCTGTAGTTTTCAATTTTTCATACAATAAGTAAGTACCCATTCCTACTGAGATACTTTCAGTTATAAATGCCTCCATTGTAGAGGGTGCTCTGGAGGGAACTGGTTCAGATAATGCAATGCTGAAAGACAGGGGAACATTTTTCCTAATTGGACTCTTGAGTTTGGAAAATCTTTCTTTACTGGCTGGAGGAAATACTTCAGACTGAATGTCAGGACAAGAGATGATATATAAGAAAGGGAGACTGAAGGAATCTAAGGTAGAGCCTAATTTATGACTCCTGAATAAATCTTTTTTGATTGATTGCATTCAGCCTGTTTCTGTGCTCAACTGAAACTCCTTTAAACAGCAGTCCTGTCTCCTTCATTTGCAAAGATTTTAGAAATACGCCTCTCTCTCTTATCTTTGGTGTTCAAATGACTGTAAGCGTTTTTCAGTCTAAGAATACTGGTCCATATTAATTCCTGGTTTAATACTGTGGCTTTGTGCCAGAGATCATTTTGACCTATTATATATAATGTAACAAAAGGAGCACTGTAGAAGGAAAGAAGGTTTAAAGATTTAAACAGCATAATGAAGGTTTGTCGCATTAGCAAAGGATAAAAATAGTTGGGTAGAAAAGAGAAAGGAAGGAAAAAGGTCTTGAGACAATGTGTAGAGAACTCCAGGGCAATAACCCTGCTGTTAGAACAGTAAACAACCATTCTAACTTTCATTTGAAACACTTAGCAAAAACATGAGAAAGATAAGCTGACAAAGCTCAAGAAAGATGAAATTTCTCTCATCTTACAGAAAATAATATGCACAAGATAGTAGAACTAACATCAGACGTTAAATATTTGCTCCTTCTAGTTGCTTTATGTCTTTACATACGAGACATCAATATCAATTCCAGACTTAATTGGATGCTTTTTAACTAAGTCTAAGCAAATGACGCCAAGGTCCCTATTTCCATGACCAGTAGTCTTAGGAAAACTCAGAAGTCAGTTGGCATCTGCCTGAAAACTCCCTAAACATCTAAATGATATGCCTGGGTGTGCACATATTCCTGTTTTTTTGCATTCTGCACAAAGGACAACTAAATAGTCTGGACAAGTTAACTTGGAAGAGAGAGCATAGCAGGAGCAAAGTACATTAACAGACATTAACTAGTGAATAATATAGAGAAAAAAACAATGCTGACTCAGTGTATTTCTTGCATTAAAAGAACTTAGGATCCTTTAAGTGAGAATATTGAGTGTGCATCTATCAAATCATAATTCATATAGCACAACTGTAGAACTCTTTGTAACAAGATGTTGTAAAAGACAACCAGGGCAAACCAGTTCAAAACAGTCTTAGGCGAAGTACTGTACTAGTGGTTATTAAATACAACCTTTGAAATGCACTTTTCCAGCCCGATAGAAGCATAAAATGGGAGCACCACTCTGCATTGCTAACCATTATTGGTCTAGATAGAAACACACTATTGGGTTAACAACTCAAGTGTTGGAGACTGCTTTCCTTTTGACTATTTTATAGTTCGATGATTAGTCTACTGTGAAGGAAAACACTGACAGCAAACATCTCACCTTGAATCAGAAAATCCTTCCAGTATTTCTATTTCCAGGTAAATGACATAAATATTAGTAATACATATATGTACATGTGTGTATATACGCAATGGGAAACAGCATCACCTATAGTTTCAGGCATCTTTGCAAAAGATGGGCAAACTACACTGATTTAGGACCCTCGGCTTCCTACTTGGCAATACCATGTGGAGAATGAAATCACAGGTAACATCCTAGTTCAAATTCCATGCACAGACCATACATACATCACAAAACTTCCTATTTTAAAAACTAAGAAAATTTTAAGTTGGTAACTTCTATGAGCCTTATGTGCTTTCCAGGTAACTGCTTATTTGATTTTGTTTTCTGCCTGTGCATTTTGGATTGTCTGCTGCATAATGTTCAATTCTCCAACCTTAACTCTAATTTTACTCTTTTTTTTCTTAATCTTATTTCTGTTCTGGCTGCTATCTGATTCACGTGTAAAGTTATTTTGGGTTTTTTAAAATAGTCTTTTGCAGAGCAATGAGAATATTTAAAATCATGCCTGTTATCAAAATGAGATTTTGTTTTGTTTTTTTTTTTCCTCTTCATATGAAAGCATTTCTGTCCTAGTCAATTTGGAGTTGTTACTCCAGTGCACATAGACATTAAACACAATGTATGTATTGAATTGCATATATCTACTAATTTTATACAAATCATACTGCTTACATTCTTTTCTTTATTGTAACCTTGGTGAAACTTCACCAAAATAAACATCTTTATTTTTCAGCTAATTATTCATACACAAATTCTGTATGTGATGCAAGTACATAAACAGTGAAAAACTATTAATATTACTGTGTCACACAATATTATCATTATTCGGGATCCATAGCTGACACATGTTAGTGGACAATGCACATGGTTTTATGATTTTACCCTGGCCAAAGAGTGGCAAGAGATGCAAACTGAACAGAATTACTAAAACTTTCTGTTAAAAATGAAGTGCTAGTTAATGGAAATTGGGTAAAATGTTCATCAGTTTCAAGCTTAAAGTGAAGCCAAAAGGAGGCAGGACATATGGCAGAAATTTGACTGTGCAGTGGATCATAAATAATGAGCTGAATTACTTGGTTAAAGAAATCTTAAAGCAGCCAAATTCAAGGTTCTCCATCTGTAAACCAGGAATGCAAGCTATACCTCAAGAATGGTTAAAATTGTCTTGGAAAGCAGTGATTCAAAAGAAGACATATGGGTCACTGTAGATAATTACATCAGCATAACTGTCAGAACAATCTGTGGCAAAGAAAGCTAATGTAACACTTACGAGCATAACCTGAAGAACAACAAGTAGAAGTAGGGAAAAATGATGCAATTTAGTAGAGGGAACTACCTCTGTGTTGATTTTTGTAGTCCACATTTGAAGAAAGACGTGGAAAATAACTGAGAGATCCATGAGGAGCAGAGGCCAGGATAATGAACAGAAAACAAGCATTTCATAATAGGGTTTATGAAGTCAATGTAGCAAGACAGGGAAAACAGTGGCATTCTAGGCTTGTTCCTGAAAATACAGAAAGAAAATGTTGAATAATTACTATGCATAGAATTAGCCAAATTACATTGGTGCTAACTTGTCTGAAGTTACTGAAGTCTTCTGAAAATTAAATTTGCCCAATTCTTTTAATACAAACAGACATCAAAGACAGATATTTCACAGAGATCAATATTTCACAAAGATGTAAGATTTTATAAAAATGTACACATTTTAGGCTCTCAGCAGTGAGAAGTCAGCAATGTAGTTATGTGACCATTCACTAATGGACATGAAGAGCTAAGATGTTGAAAGAACCCATATTTTTCATGTAGTATAGATCCACAGAGATGACACAGCCACCAAAAAAAAAAAAAAAGAAAAGAAACAAAACAGATTTTTCCAAATAAGAGCTAAATAGAAAGCATAGAAGAAAGCACTTCTGCAGAGCGTCTGGCTTGGAAACTCTGCTGTGCTACTGGTGAGGCAGTCATCTTACTGAGAAGACGTCTAGAAAATTCAAAACACCCTTTAATCCTACTTTTAGCAAAAATCTATGTGTGTCTAGAACAGCAAAATAAAGACACAATTGAATATAAAGGGTGGTGATGGTGTGTCTCACTAGCCTTTTTTGCAAGAAAAGTGACACCACCCAGAAAACTCTTGTTCATATTAGTGAACATTTGCAGTAAATAGACAGGTATCTAGATGTGACAGGTGAAGTAAAGAAAATCAGTGCCAAACAGAGCACAAAAAGAGTCAGCTATATGCAGGCTGGAGAATAAAGAACTTCAAATTATATCAAAGGTGAAATTGCATGGCAGTGCTTCTATAATGTCCTATAATAACAGACAAACAAATGCAATACAAAAGGACTATTTTCAAAGGTGCACTTCCTGCTGTTTACTTCAATAGCACAATAACTAAGGCAAATGACTTCCTCCTTCCTTCAGTATTGACCTAGAGCTGTCACTTGTCGGTATCCGTGTACTTGTATAAGACACTTTTACTGCCAACCCATCTAGCAGTATTTGAGAAATCAGTAAAAACTTCTAGTCCTTTACATTAGACTTGTCACACTAAAGTGTTACTCTTCAAAATTAAAACTGAAGGCTTGCTTAGCAACCCCTGGCTTGATTAAGCACCAAAGCATCTTCCACATCAATGAGAACGGAGTGGAACTAGAGACACTGAGAACAAAGAGTTCAAAGTTACACTTTATTCTGTTTTAAACATGTGCTCACACATCCTTTTTGCAAATGTACACATATCATGTGCATTTGACCCTCTTAGATGTGCAGCTGTGACACAAATGTACTGTCTGACCTTCTAACTATGTATATTTTACAAGCCTCTGATAAAATTCTCTGAATCTGTAGTGCCATGACAAGCAGAATCATGACTCTCTGAGTTTACTAACTAATAAAAGAGAAAAATGAATATACCTTATACATTTAATCTTTTACATCTTTCAAAATCAAAACTTAGCACTCCAAAAGAGGTATTGCACTCATCAGCAGTGTGCCATACAGACACATGGAATATCTGTACTGATACTGAGTCATCAGTGCATTCTCCAATATTTTGGAATTTAATGTTTTAAAATATTTCTTCTTGACCTCTTCCTGGATCTAATTGCCTACAATAATCTGTAAGCAACACCTCACATTTTTTCTAAACATAATACTGCTGTTTAAAGGACTGTACTCTTTGATGAGGCATAAGCACTTTCACAAAATCAGTTTCACAGCAATGCTACCACACAGAACAAAATGGATTTGGGAATCTCTGTTATCTTAGACAATCAACTTTTCAATTAGATGCTATCTCAAGAGAAATTTGGAATCCAAAGAGCAGCAAGGAACAGTATGAATCCAGCAGAGTCATAACCAAACAGTCATTCAAGAGATCTTCCTCTTGCTAATGGGGAAGCTTCGATGTGAGGGTTCCCAAAAGAAAACTACCTATTAGTGTTTTAAGTCACACCTACTCACAGACATAGCTTTTATTGGTATTATATAAGTTAAACTACAGAAATGTATTGACACTGATCAGTCTTCCTCTTGAGTTTCCGTGAGAGTTGAGTTCAAATTGCATTTGAAAATCTCCCCCTGTGGCAGGAAACCTTGTGTCCACTGCACTGTTTAAGTAATGAAAAACAGGCCCATAGCTGTACTATCTTAGGCTGTGATCCTGTCAGATCTAATAAGGTGAGCAACACCAGGCATTGAAGAGGAGACCTCTTCAAAGCAAAACCAGATGGTGCAGGAGGTGGTGCTGGTGACTCAATAACTGACATGCTTCCCTCCGAGTCAGTGCTGAGCTGAAGACACCATATAGCCCAACATGGTGCTAGGGGTACTGTTGAGAATCCTGGCTTTCAAACTCAATGTGAAACAAATTCTATGGCTAGTCCTCCTCCCTAGTGGTATAGTTTTAAAAATCTGAGGCCTGTCATATATACTGTTTCTGCAATATATTTGGCCATTCTTGGGGTAATACTTTTTTTCTACTTTTTTTTTGGTTGAGAATATGATCTGGATTATTAGGAGTAAAAGACTGCAAAAATGAAAAGCCTTGTAACCCAAATAATTTTCAACACAACAGTTTAAAGAGTCCAGCTGTAATGGCTCTTGCAGAATGGACATTGCAGACAATAGCTTGGAAGCATAGTAAGCCCTGGTGGCATGTTCATTGCTACGAAACGTTCATGACTTAGATGCCCTCAACTCTTTTCTACTAACTGAAGGAAGAAACATTCATTCCTTGTGTTCACTCAGGCGATCATCTACACTGAACAATGCCACAGATGGCAATCTGGATAAGAAAATGATACCTTTTCATTTCTTTTACAAAGTCCACCAAGCTGTTTAGAAGCCATAAGAGATCTCAAGCAGCCAGTTAACACAAAGCCTTGCATATAGGTAGAAAGTAAAAAGATTAGTCAAGAAAGACCCAGTAGTCTTATATACAGCACACATGCCACCTTCCAAAACTTGTTATGTTTTATAAAAATAGTTTTTTGTATGTTCCCGACATCATAGCAGGTGGGTTAGCACAGACTACCATAGACAATAGAAGGGAAAGATCTTCATCTACTGAGAAAGCTCCATGTCCAATGGCCCTTTGTCTTATATCATCAGTCCTCAGACTGGAGCCATTTTTGGTGCGGTTTAAACAAATTGTCATTAGGAATATACTAGCATAGCTATATTAATGGATAATGCATTCATCTATTAAAGGCATATGTAAAGATCACATATGTTTTCTTAAGTGGTCTACTGTTTCTAGCTAAAGGTATTTAGCACTTCAAAGCAATGCAGAATCTGACTTTTGGAACATTTGAAATAAAGTCTTTCCTTTTCAAATTCCTGTAGTGTGCTTTTCCTGAACCACAAACAAGCAGTGTGAATGAAATAGTGGTGATAGATGTACTAAAATTTGCTATAGAATTGTCTGCCTTTTTTTCTTTCCCCCAGTGTCTCTTCTTTACATATGGTCCCAACTGTTTTTTGAGTGGAAAATTATTCCTACCTAGAGAACTAGGCCTATCAACCTTCTAAATTGTTTCTTATAACAGTTTGTTTTCTTTCCTCTACCCTCATGAGAGCCTAACAAGCCATGTGATCTCATCACATGGTGATTACAATTAGTGTATAAGACTGGAAATGCAGTATGAATAATGCCTCATATTCTGTGTTAAAGAAATCTTCTGTTGAAAATGAGAAGAAAAATGCTATCCCAAAAATTAAAAAGTAGCAAAATTTTAGTGGATTAATTGATAGCAGTTTAGGTCCTTCCTGCAGTTATCTAATTCACTCCTGGTTTTTATCTTGTGAAAGGCACAGTCTCTTTCATTCAACAATTTTTAATTTGACACAGTAATGTTTCTGGTTTTCATGGACTTGCATTTTATTGGAAACACAAGGAAACAAATTATGTCTGAATAATAAAGAGATGGAAACAATGCCAATGAAGTATCCAGTTTGAAAGCACATTTTCTAAATTTCCCTTCTAAATATCAAGATTTGTAACAGAGATGAGTTTTACGTATTTTTTAATTATTCCTTTAGCACTGCTGCTTCTGGACTACACATGCTGGTGCCAGCGTCCTGGACATTTGTGGGCTCTAGTTCTCCTTACAATAGTATTTTTACAGTCATTCTCTAATTTCCTTTGTACTCTTCTCTGTGACAGTTGAGAGGACATAGGCGTTGTGTTATATACTATTTCTTAAACTTTGAAAGAGAGGAAAAGTAGACTAGAAGGAATTTGAAATTATATCTTTAGCATTTTTAACACCATACACTTCTGAATTAAATGTTTACAAGTCAAATGTATTATTATACTAATGCTTTCCTTGTGCTATAACTAAGAAATGGTCCACACCTCAAAGTATGACCTGTCAATATACTCGCCAAATACTAAGATTAAAAAAAAAAAATTGTATTCACCCCACATAAATCCACTAATCTCCAAAACTCAAGGCTTAAGTCTCACTTACATTAAAAGCATAAACATAGCTTTGGCGAAATCAGGGCCACAGACATTTCCAGAAATAGCTAAACATTACTTACTATGAAAGAAAGAAAGATTAGGCCTTCCATTTTCAACTAAAAACAATTAATTATTAAATTTCATAAGAAAGTTGCCAGGTAGCCATGATATTTATTTATCTGTTCATTTTACTAGCATGCTGGAAGAGGAAAAATAGTATTTTCTTTCCAATAAACCCATCCATTTGACAAATTTTTTGTATCACTGGTTGACTACACAGCATGCCTGCCTTTTGTTAACATCATTGACAAAGGAATAAGCACATGTCTGGGGTACCCAACTGTGTATTATCTACACTACAAATCACCCGTCTTCATTTGTTAGCTCCTGCATTGAAACACACAAGGGAGCTCAGGTGTTCATATCACCAAGGCATGAATTCTTAAAACTGTTTTTTCTTAAACTGACTGGCGAACTATCATGGGTGAATGGGGAAGCAAAAATAAGAACTGGTGCATTTGAAACAGAAGTTGACACTTTTGTAAAAACAGAGATTGAAAGCCTAGCCACAGTGCTGTTGTTCACTATCTGGAGTCACAGAGAAAGCAGAATGTGAGCTGACATCTTCACTCCATTTATGCCTAAAGGCAGAGGACAGCCTCTTCTAATAGTGACATTTTTTGACTCCATTATCTTGGGGAAGTTCTACAGAACTTTGGAGGTATCTCCATCTAGTATTGTATTTTCATTTTTGTTATTTTAAATATGGTGTATTGAAAAATCCATTTTGTAAGTTCTGTAGCTCTATTGGCACCACTGTTCCCTTTTAAGAGTTCAAGAACAGCTAAAAAAAGCACTATTCTTTTTCTTTTTCACTGATAAAAATAGTGTGTGCCTTTTCTGACTAGTGTTCACCTTAGTTAAATAAGAATTTAAGGCTCATGATTATCTTACGAGCTTTGATTTCACATGTGACTTATTCAAATATAGAGGTTAGGTTTACTGGATTAATCAAATTACTTGTTAGGTAGTTCCTTTCTGGCACCTCTTCCTTACAAACTCAGTATTCAATCAGTTCTCAAATAATTGTAAATGGTCAATAATAATAATAATAGAGCTCCTATCACTCTTTATAGTAGTTAATCAGTAATTTAATTAAATACAATTGAACCACATACACTGTAACTGCATTTGATACGTTCTTATTTGTGACTGAAAAGTTACACAGAACTTTTTTCAAGTTTTCTTGTAATTTTTATAATATTTGGACTTTTTTTATGTCAGCCTGAAAGCTGCCAGGCAGAAAAGGACCTGGGGGTGTTGGTGGACAGCAGGATGACCATAAGCCAGCACTGTGCCCTTGCAGCCAAGAAGGCCAATGGCATCCTGGGGTGTATCAGAAGGGCTGTGGTTAGTAGGTCGAGAGAGGTTCTCCTTCCCCTCTACTCTGCCTTGGTGAGACCGCATTTGGAATATTGTGTTCAATTCTGGGCCCCTCAGTTCAAGAAGGACAGGGAGTTGCTTGAAAGAGTCCAGTGCAGAGCCACAAAGATGACTGAGGGAGTGGAGCATCTCCCTTATGAGGAGCGGCTGAGGGAGCTGGGTCTCTTTAGCTTGGAGAAGAGGAGACTGAGGGGTGACCTCATTCATGTTTATAAATTTGTAAAGGGCGAGTGTCAGGAGGAAGGAGCCAGGCTCTTCTCTGTGATGTCCAATGACAGGACAAGGGGCAATGGGTGCAAGCTGGAACGTAGGAGGTTCCATGTGAACATGAGGAAAAACTTTTTTACTGTAAGGGTGACAGAGCACTGGAACAGGCTGCCCAGAGAGGTTGTGGAGTCTCCTTCTCTGGAGACATTCAAGGCCAACCTGGACATGTTCCTGTGTGACCTAGTTTAGGTGATCCTGCTCTGGCAGGGGGGTTGGACTGGATGATCTTTCAAGGTCCCTTCCAACTCCTGAGATTCTGTGATTCTGTGAGTCAATGACAATAGAATCATGTCCAGTATACTTGAAAATAACATAATGTGATATAAAAAAACCAGAAAATATATGTCAGCTCACATTTCACCTGTTAACTTGGAGATCACATATTTAATTAATGAATAAAAGAAAGACTCCAATGTATTGTTTACAACACAGATGTAACATAATTCTAATTTTGTGTGAAATTCAGGTGACTTTTCCCTGGACCGCAAGGGAAACTTAGAGGAAGCTTATGGCATTCTCCAAGCAAATTGATTCTGTTTGGGAACTGTCTTTCTCTACCTGTGTGGAGCAACTCTTAGAAACACAGCCCTTTTCCTCCATAAAGGCCTTACAAGGAAACTCAAACCACTTTGTGGAATATTGTATTAGCTGAAATCATTTTTCATCTCAGCATTTAGGTTTCCTGGATGTCATCTACAAGGCAACAGTGAAACACCAAAACATATGTTTAAGCTTAGACATGTATGGGGTTCTGCTGAAGCCTTCCAGATCACTCATATGCTTAACCTTAAGTAACTGCCTAACAGCTTCATTAGAGGGAAGCCAAAATAATACATCTCCTTTATTATTTCTGATGGTCTTCCACACAGATACAGAAGAAAAAAAAATGAAACCAAGCAGAAAGTAATCATCATCATATAACCATAAAAATCTGAGAAGATAAATTCAGAGCAGGTTTTTCTTTTAATTCATAGTTTGATACTAACAATATTTCAGCTGGTTTCTGCCTTTCTACGTCTAACAGTTAAGTTAAAGTTTCTGTTTCTTTCTTTGTTTTCAATGAATTCTTTAAACTGGTTGTCTGATTGCTGTGAGTTTACATTTTCACACAAACTCATTCATACACATCCCTGTCTGCAAGCTGCAAATCCATTGTGATGTGATGTGATATATCGGAATCACATACTGTACCTTTGCACAGAACAGCAGAGAGGCAGTGGTTATTTGACAAGCAGTGCTTCAGTACTTTGTGCTCTTCAATATGTATCTACAGGCCTTATTCATTGGACAGTATTCAAATCTTCCTTGTGGATTGAATCACTCATTTTCTCAGGGGCCTTTCAGTCAGGATCTCACTACTCTAGAATCTGAATACTTTCCAAACTTTAATTAATGTATTGTTGCATAATCCTGTGAGAAAATAGATTCATACTCTTCAATTAAATAGGGAAGTCAGAACATGTGAGGTAAAAGCATTCATTGTATCAAATGCCTATTCTAATATACCTAGATCTGATTTTCTCACATTACTGAACCTTAGAGAACGCCATATATTTTGAGGGTAGAAAACCTTTGGATTCAGTTATAGCTGAGAGTACATGACAGAATGTTTCTGAAACAAACATGACATGTTCTAGAAAATGAAAATTAATATGTGAGAATTGTGGTTTAATGGCACTTGCCATTGCAGGAACTCAGTGATAGAGTTTATTTTTTTCATGGCAGCATATTCATTTGCTTCAACTGTGATTTCTTTTCTCTTCCACTGGATTTCTCCTTCAGTCATGGCAAATCTACTCATTTCTGCAGTAAATCAGGGAGACATTATGCAGACAACAGCTCCCCTCACTTCATGAGCTCTGCTGAACTGCAGAGAACCCTTACCCAGGGAGGCAAGAGGAAAATATTAATTATTAAGTCAATTGTGGATGATAGAAAGTGTATGATGTATGTAAAAGTTTGGACAATTAAGAAGGGCTATCTATGTGATATATATACTGTAATGACATAGATTTTCATTTCAAGCACATCAAAGGTGGCTTATAAGCACAAAATATGGATTTCAAAGATAGTCAATGCTAGTAAGTAGTCCTGTCACAAGATTTATTCAGAGAAATGCAATTAAATGACATTAGCAAGCACTTAGGCAATATAGGCCAAGTGTAGAGGTTCCAACTTATTAAAATCTAATTTCTCAGTTTCATTTTTGTCTGACTTTGCATAGGTTTCAGTGTCTAAACAGATAACAAGATTGGTGGGGCAAAAGAGGAGACAGTAGGGTTGTGTCTATTAATTGCCTAGATAAATTAGAAACAAATCACTGCCAGTACGTATGTGGGGTTTGTATTAAATAATTGGTCTGAATGGCTTTTGCTTGTTCTTTTTCCTGGTCAGAAAGGTTTTCTCTTTGTTTGGGAGCTGTGAAGAGGAGGAAAGGACTGTTCTCTCACCAAGGAGAAAGGACTCATTGATGTAGGAAAAGATAACCCAGGTCAAAATTCAGGCCAATTGCAAATCTGATGGCTCCAAAGTGTGTTATATTAGATACACTGATACAAACTACATCCTCATAATATTAAAATTCTTCAGTTGTGAGAAAAAAGAAAGATGCTCTAATCTCATATACCTGGAAAATGGCCACCAAAGAAAATATTACTACACATTCCAGCTAACTTCCATAACTTAGACAGCGACTGGAACCAGAACTCCACAAAACTGGGGGTTTTTTTATCTTTTTAAAAAATTTATTTCTAATGTTGTGAAAGATTTTTTATAAATAATCTATCACTGAAACACAGTAAAAATGGGGAAATGGGTGGATTATTTTATTTCTTACTTTCATACTGACAACTTTACCACAAATCCCAGTATTTTTCTCTGGCTGATTTAGAAAATAAAAAGCAGCCTCTATGGCCATTACCAGAATATATTCCAAGATCAGTTCTTGTGAATCATGAAAATTATTTGCATATAATAAACCAAAAACAAATGAAGTTGCTTTTCTCTGAAGTACTGTATCACTATTTTGTAAACAACATAATTCTCGTTAGACTGACAGAGTAGGAAGGATTTGTATATTTACACTCTATGTGATACAAGTACCAATATTGTAGATGTGTACAGTTCAGTAATCCGTGTCTGTTGACCTTGTCATTTTGATTCCACTGAGAAAGTGGGAACTGTATTTTCACATCTTTTATTTACTCACAGGCTGAAATTAGTTCTATGGCCTATGGGCTCCCTGAAGCTACTTCTGTGATTCACTGAATTGCGTCTACTGTGTTATTGCATGTTAGAAATGAAGTAACTGCCAACACTGGTTACTTTCTGACTGATAGTGCAGGCCAGATATACTTATATTAAAACACGTTACAAGAGATGCCTTCAGAATAAAATGAATATAACGATGTTATCATTATGGATGAGAGCAAACAGCACTTGAGCTGTATTTAATTCTGAGGCCAGGAGAAAGTTCCAACTTAGGTTTAAAACTGCTTTTATTAACTGTGTCAACATTATTTGCCAGTATCTTATTGGAAGATTAAACTACTTTAGCCTGAAGCAATTTTGAGCCATACTTGAAAAAAAATGTTATTTGCAGATGCTCTTTAGAATACATTTTAAAATCGAAGTGATCAAAAATAGGGCAAATTAGAGCATACAAATCCTATGGGATACAACATCGTTGCTAAACTCTCAGCTATAGTGCACACTCAGCTACATCCCAGCTCTGTGTTAGGATGAGACCTGAGCATGAAAGTCAGAAAGAGCACAGCTGAACAGTCTCCCAAATTGGATAGCCTTGCAGTTAGCATTACTCTACCACATACACCTCTTTGCACATGACTGCAGAAAAGCATCCTAAATAAAATCTTTCAGTGGTAGTAAACCAGAAAAATACTTAAACATTCGCTTAGAGAAAAGTAAGTTTGCTTGGAGACAAAGGCTGCATAAAAAGGCTTTTCCAGACCAAAAATTCCTATGGTATTTACATAAATTTCTCAATTAAATCTGCCCTAATGGAAGTAAGTTTTGACTTTTTGATTGTCGTGGTGCATTCTTAGCCTTTTGTATCAGCTTACAGTAAGTATTCATTTAAACTTTGTATGCTGCATGTTGTAAGCATGTTTGTAGTAATAACAATAATAAAATTTATTTAATGAAATTTATTTTAGCACTCTAGAGCTCCTAGTATCTTCTGTGCACACACAGATAAATTAAATACCACAGGTTGCATCCACTATTTTTGATGATCATTTATAAAAGCATTTATACATACAAAGCACTGGGCAAATGTTAATTGATCTTTACCTCTTTGCAATATTATTTTTATTCTACTCAACATTTTCACAAGTCACAGAGGACCAAGAAAATGCACTGATATACAAGGCCATAATCTTTGGAGCCAGTTACTTTTCTGTTTGTGCCCACATCTGCAGAGTTTGCATGCCAGGCTGACACTGTACATTCTGAACACTTTGAAGAGAAATCTTAGCAAAATATTTCATGTCATTTCAAATTGAGAAAGACAATACAGCTTTTTTGAATCAGTGTGGCCATTTTCCAATGTTAATAAAATTCTTATTTCTGCAACACATAACCCTAAGACACACTGGCTCTTAAGTTCCAAACTATTTCATGACAGATTTGACATACTGAATTTTATAGGCCTAACACAATTTTAAACACAAAAGAAGTAACAATGCAGCATGCACTGTGATCATTTTTAGAAACACTTAACACAACCACAGCTGTTTAGCTCTTGTAGTCCTGATTGCAAAGAGCTTTATTTTTTTCAAATTTAATCCAACAATCATGGAAAATATCAATAGACAGTAATACTAGTAAATTAATTACATTAGTATATAACACATTTATGTCACATTTTGTTCTCAGTGATAATAAATCCACCCACACCATCAAAATGAAACAATTAAGATATTATCAGTTTACAGACATTAAAAGTTTAGAACAGCTAAATCTGGAAGAAAAGAGTTATCATTAAGAATGCATTGGCCTCTGAAAGTTAACTATCTCTACCAACTGATAAACACAGTAATCATGTTTGTGAGATGCTACTGCATAACTGGATATCAAAAGCAAAAGTATTAGAATAACTACAGACAGAAAGGTATGGGGCTTTTTCCCAAAGTTTAAAATTAGTTTGGATTCCACAGTGACTTATTACTTTAACAGTACATGAAAGAAGGAGAAAAGTTATACTTTCAACACATAATAAATATGCAGTATTCTACAGAAAAATAACTTATAGGATTTTTGTCAAAATTACAAGAACATTTTATAGTATAGAATTAAAGGTCTTATCATATGATTCACTAAAAATGTGAATGAACAAACACTATATTTGAAAAAATAATTTACAGAAGTTTATATATGCCTAAGATTTCAGTCATAATAAAGGTCTTCTGTATTAAAAAAATGCTTTCTGTAAATGAAAATATGGTGGCAACCTTCACAAGAATCCACCTGCTCTTATTCGCAATTAATTAGGTAAAAAATGAATTTACAACAGCCATATTATTTTATCACTGGTTATTTATGACTTCCATATACTGAAACACAACACCCTGGTTAAATATTTGTTAATATACCAGCCCAGGTCCTCCTGCATGTTTTATCATTGCATAGCTCAGAATTATGCATAGAACTTCTCTTTGTTTGTGCTGCAGCTCTCCTGCTTTTATCTGAGAAGATTCAAAAGCCACATAAAATTTGAAGGATCAACTCATTGCCCTCAAGACCATCTACACAGATATTAAATAGTTATGGACCTTTTCTCCCCTTCATAATCTTACTGCAGAAAGTAGCATAAAGGTCTTCCTAACACCTTAGCTTTCTGGAGGATGAACCTTACCATACAGTAAGACAAGTTGTCAAATTCTAGCAGTGAGGCAAGATTCATGATTGCCAGAAAACTTGCAGAAGTCTTAAGAGAGGTTCTGAAGGAGTCAGAAATGGATACTACAATATTCACACTCTAACTACTTTAACTTGTCATCCTACAAACAGTGAGTCAACCCCAAGCCTGTGCACACTATCTCCAAATAAGGCTGGAAGAAAATATGCTTACATGATGCTTTGTCAGGACAATATAATGACTTTTATACTGTTTTCAGTGTTATCAGAGAACCTGAATATAATACTGAAATTAATATCAAAAGAAGACATCATTAGGCCTGGTATTACAGTAAATTACATATAAATTAGCAGTTTTCAAATGAGCATTTCTTCATTATTCCACTGACTAATGACACTATATATAAAAATCCCGACATTCTAGGCAGATTAGAAACCTCTGTTTTGATGTTTTAAACATACGACTAGCATTAGTCCTACCCTAACATCTCTGCTACTGATTATTCTCATTAGCCAAATGCTTACTAATGAGACTAGTGAATCAGAAATGTTATGGTATGAAATTTTTCCAAACTCCCAAGGAAACAACACATGAAGGAGACATTGAAAAATGATCATTTCTTGACAGTCTGGAGGAAAGGCCACTTCAGAAGGGTCATGCAGGAAAAAAATTGAATATTTCAGTCAAGTATTCTAATGGCAGAGAGGATCTTCACTAAAACCTTGCTGGAAAGTCTAAGAGAATGACAAAACGTAAAAACAACTATCAGTTTTATTAAACAGTTCAGATTTTCAGGTAAATCCTCACTGAAATACATATTTAACTGTACGTAAGTTGACCTGTAAAGATGGTAAATGTGACTGGTGGCAAAAAACACATGGCAGCTTTCTACTAGGAGACACCAAAGAAATCATTCCTTTGTTCTTTCTTTTTTAGCTCTGCATCTTCTCCCATATAAGAGAAAAAAGTTCTCCCAGTAAGGAAGAGTTGTAGGGGAGGTGATAAGTTGTAAAAAAAGAAAATATACATAAGGAACTCAGCTTCAACACTAGAGTTTTAAAGCCTAGGAAAAAAACGTTTGTGTCACACTTCAGTGCAGACAAGTTTGGAACCAACAACTTGCATAGGGACACATTACTCTTAGGTCAATAACAATGCCAAGATCCTCTATCATGTTTAAGAATGTTTCTTATTTATAAATATAGAAAATACTTGATTTCTGGTTATTGACAAACTCCTCACTTCTTTCTTCTTCTAAATGAACTAAATTACTCTAGGCCCCATAACTGCAATGATGTAGATATGATAATACAATGACAGATACATATGCTTCAAATTCGTATTAGAAATTTATGGTACACTTCAAATAACAAAGTTGTTGCATCAGCTGTTGGATTTAAGTATCACCATCACCATATATTTTTCTCTTCAGAAGTGAAGTAACACAAGTAGGCTAGGCAGACTGGAAATAAAGTGGGAGGGACCTGAAACATGTCAAAAAGAGCTCATCAGTAGTGAAGTTTTTGTTTCATTATCATCTGGATTTAATCTCAAAATCCATTTGCTTTTCAAATTCTCCAAGATATTTTCATAAGACTGAAAACATTTTTTTTTATAGTGAGTGGAAAGAGAACTAGAAGAATGTATCATCTCAGAGAATCACAGAATGCTTTGGTTTAGAAGGCACCGTTAGAGGTCATCTAGTCCAACCCTCCTGTAGTAGTGAGCACAGACATCTTTAACTAGATCAGGTTGCTCAGAGCTCCATGCAACCTGACCTTGAATGTTTCCAAGGATGGAGCCTCTACCACCTCTCTGGGCAACCTGTTCCAGTGTTTTACCTCATTGCAAAAAAATTTCTTCCTTATAACCAGTCTAAATCTACCTTCTCTTACCTTAAAAATACTCCTTATCCTGTCACAACAGGTCTTGCTAAAAAGATTGTCCCCATATTTCTTATAGACTGCCTTTAAGTACTGAAAGGCCACAATAAGATGTCCACAAAGCCTTCTCTTCTCCAGGCTGAACAACCCCAGCTTCCTCAGCCTGTCCTCATAAGAGAGGTGCTCCAGTTCTCAGATCAATTTTGTGATCCTTCTCTGGACCTGCTCCAATAGTTCTATGTCCTTCTTGTACTGAGGACTCCAGAGCTGGACACAGTACTCCAGGTGAGGTCTCATCAGAGTAGAGTAGAGGGGAAGAATCACCTCCCTCAACCTGCTAGCTATGCTTCTTTAGATACAGCCCAGGATACAGCTGGCCTTCTCAGCTGTAAGTGCTTCTTGGTGGCTCATGTCTAGCTTTTCATTCACCGATACCCCCAAGTCCTTCTCTGCAGGGCTGCTCTCAATTACACCATCCCTTAGCCTATATTAGTAGTGAGAATTGACCCGATCCAGGTGTAGGACCTTGCACTTGGCCTTGTTGAACTTAATGAAGTTCACACAAGCCTACTTCTCCAGCTTGTCCAGGTCTCTCTGGATGGCGTGCCATCCTTCTGGCATGTCAACTGTACCATGTCAGCTTTGTGTCATCTGCAGACTTGTTGAGGTTGCACTCAATCCCACTGTCAATATCATTAATGAAGATATTAAACAGCACCAGTCCCACTACGGACCCCTGAGGAAAACCACTTGTCACCAGTCACCATCTGGACATCAAGCTGTTGACCACTACCCTCTGGGTGCGACCATCCAGCCAATTCCTTATCCACTGAACAGTCCACCCATCAAATCCGTACCTCCCTTCTTAGAAGGATGTTGTGGGGGACATCCATAGCTCATCCCTTGTCCACTGATGTAGTCACTCCATTGTAGAAAGCCACCAGATTGGTCAGGGAGGACTTGTCATTGCTAAAGCCATACTAGCCGTCTTGAATCACATCCCTGTCCTCCATGTGCCTCGGCATAGCTTCCAAGAGGATCTGTTCCATGATCTTCCCAGGCACAGAAGTGAGGCTGACAGGACAGTAGTTCCCAGGGTCCTCTTTTCTACCCTTTTGAAAAATGTGCACAATATTTCCCTTTTTCCAGTCACCAGGCACTTCACCCAACTGCTATAACTCTTCAAATATCATGAAGCAGCTTGGCAACTACATCAGCCAATTCCCTCAGGAATCTGGTATGTGTTTCATATGGTCCCATAGATTTATGCATGTACAGATTTCTCAGGTGGTCATTCATATGATCTTCCCTTACACTGGGAGGGACTTTACCTACCCAGTCCCATTTTGTGGTCCATCAACTCAGGAGGGGCAAGGAAAGAGATTGTCAGTGAAGATTGAGGCAAGAAACCTGTTCAGTACCTCAACTTTCTCCTCCTCTGTTGATTCTAGCTCGCCATTCTTTCTTATCAGGGAGGTACACTTTAACTTTCCTTTTCTGGTTGATGTACCTGTAGAAGCCCTTCTTGTTACTCTTTGCATCCCTTCTCAAGTTCAGCTCCAGCTATGCCTTGGCCTTCCTGACCTCATCCCTACACAACTGGGCATTGTGTTACACAACCTCCCCTCCTCCCCTTGGAAATTCCACTTAATCTTTTGAACCAATAAGAGGTTCATATTCCCTTATCTGAATAGAAGGTATTTTGCTGTAAAATGCCAGACGCTGATGACAAATTTAAAACAGGCAGGAAGGAAACTTAAATTCTATTGACATATGCAAATACAAAGGAATAAAAAAGGAAAAAACACCACCCAGCAAGTAAGTTTCAACAATCTGGATATACAAAACAGATAATACTTTGCACAGTGCAGCTACCACATTAGACACTCTGAAAGTGGAATAATTCTCATTCAGCCTGTAGTAACAGCACTGGTCTAAGGTGCATTAGCACCCTGAAAACAAACGGGACTTGTACTTCTTTTTTCTCATCACCCTATGCCTATAGTTTGCTTAGCAAACTACTCAATCTATTGTCCTTCAAACCCACCCTTGCTTCCAGTGTTTTCTAAGGAGAAATCAGGGGGCTACTAAAGACAGAAGAAATTTTTGCAGTACCCAGAGAGCACCCTCCAACTTAAGAATCAAGCTGTATGTTCACATTCTAGATTTGGATACACTGATAAATCCTCTATATCTCAAATTGGATTTAGTCCTGTAGATAGAAAATAGCTGCCCATTCAAATTCCAGTGAACTATGTTTTTAATCAAACAAATTCTGCTATTTTGCTGAGTTATGCTACTCAAATAAAACATGACTAATTGCCTTTGTCTTAGTGCATGGTAAGAGCAAGGTTTGCAGAATGATTTTCTGCGTATATCTTGGCACAGTACTTGCATCCCCCTGGGCAACAGCACAGAGAACGCTGAACATGTAAATCATGACACAAACAGTGAAGGTGAACGGTGATTCCAACACTTGAAAAAGTGGGGTTTTTTTCATCTCCAAGACATCTGCCTGACTTAGTCTGTGGGAAGTTTCCAATATGGATATTGGACATGTCTCTGCAGCTAGTAATGATTGTTGGAGAATGTTCATCTGTGAGTGGGCAAGGTGGCCATGATGGTATTGAGAGGCAGTCTGAACACCAAGGGAAGAACACCTCAATTTATGTAAATATGATTTCTTTTTACATAATGAACAGGAAATGAAGCAGAACATCTTGAAGACATTCATCACTATGGCAGTGTGCTCTCTATTTCATGTTACCAGAGATTGTATGAAAAAGACCTGTTAGATTGACATAAGGTTTTGTGATTGCTAAAGTCTTGAATTGTTTAAAATATTTTTCTCCAGGAGAGAAATAAAATCAGAATAAGAAAGAGAAAGTTGTTCACCTATACTGTCTGCATGAATCCTAAGTAAAATAAGCAAATAATTCTGGGGGGGGAGGGGAAAGGAAAAAAAAACCCACCTTATCTTCCTCAAAACCAGGAAATACAGATTTCTCAGGTACATAATTACTCAACATAAAACACACGTTTTGCTCCTTGAGGTCCTAGGTATACTAGAATAAACTGAGGTGTGCACATAAAAACACTTAGTTTCTCTGTGTATGCATATGTTGACTTCCTTATGCTAATAATAATCTTTCCTACAGATGATCTAGAGGACAAGGAAACAGAGTACAGAACAGCAATTTTAAATAATCTAAATTATGAGAACATAAAGAGATCTTCTTTGAAACAGTAATAAAGTCATATACTTGATTTTACTTCTTTGGATTAAAACAGCATCCTAAAGTGAAGAACCTTCATCTGGCATCTCGTTAAGTATAGTTACTTGGAATCACATTTCTTATAAAATTAAATCTAGCTTTTGGTATGATTATAACAATTATTATAAAACAGTGTCTTTAGGTCGTACCTCCAAATCAACAGTTCCAACATCATACCTCAGATCAAAATTTGGAAAAATAACAGAAATTACACCATGTAGTTTCAGCAGCAGCAGAAAATTAAATTCAACACACTAGTATTGAAGTTAAGGGCTGTCAGTACAACTACATATACCATGGGTACACTTGTAATATAGTTCACTATCACACAAAAGAATGTGTTCCTTTTTGTTATGAGAAAATAAAATTATTCAAATAACTTTATTAATACAAACAGTAGAACATGTTATTTTAAAAAAAGCTGTGAAATAGGTTTAAAAAAAATTTATTAAATTATTGCTAGTATAAAGGAAACTAACAAATTAATTTTTTTGTGCCTATGTGGAAAGTAGAAAAGAATCTAAGTCTAGAAATTTAAACATAAAGCCATAAAAAATATCTAAAAATATTTAAAGGAACTTTATATAAAGATATAAAAACTAATGATAAAATATTTTCAGTATCAAAAGCAGGCAGTCTGCCAAAGACTTTGTAGGACCAATAGATGATTGAGGAGCTGTAAAAGGAGATAAGGCCAAAGCTGAACAGTTAAATTAATTCTTCATATTGGTCTTCTCTATAGATGAGATAAGACTGGTTTCCACATAGGAACCTTTTTTATAGAGGCAAAATTGTAGGAATTGTCTGCAGTTGGACCCTCAGTCAAAAATTTCTTAGAACAAATCAATAAAATGAATAGTAACAAATCATGGCAACCACATGATATTCACCTACGAGTCAAAGACAGTCAAATATGAAATTGCCAGATGATTAATATTTCTGAAAATGCTGAGAAAAATCAATGGTAACAAAAGTAAGCCAGTTCTACTGACAGGTTTCAGCTGGACTAGTAGAAAATATGCACAAGTAAATCTGACGTTTTTATCAGAAAAAAAAAACCCAAAACTAACCAAAACTAAATTTAAAAAATTGGTAGACTTGCAGATAAATATGATATAATGAGAAAAGTTAATTCAGCTTTTGTAGTATGTAATTGTGCCTTGCAAAAATACTGGAGCTCTTTGAAAAATTCACAAGCATGGTAGCATGGGAGATGTGGCTGACATCACATACTTGAATTTTCAAAAAGCTTTAAAGAAAGTTCCTCACCAAGGGATCTTATAGACAGTAAGTTACTTGGAGTAATAGGACAAATATGCCCTAGATTCTTGATCTGTTAATGCATAAGAAATAAAGAATAAAAATTTAAAAAAAAATTTCTTCTGTGAAGCGAGTTTTCCAGAAAAACCCAACAACAATGTGCATCTCTCTTCTATTCAGTTTATACGCAAGATCTAGGGATGCTGATGAAGAGATGAAAAATTTTTCTGACAATGATAATTATTTAGGGTTATGAAAACAGAAGTGAGCTACAAGCAGCTACAGAAAGTTATTATAATAATGAGTGTTCGGACAAGAAAATAGCTGATGAATATCAAAATCCCTAAATACAATACAACAACTACTTTATGAGTCTAAATTAGCTATGTCCACTCAAAACAGGGTTTGGGAGTCTGTATGAACACATCTATACAAGCTTCAGCTCAATACTCATGAGAGATCATGAAGGCAGCAAAATGGTAGACACGCTTGGAAAAGGAATACAGAATAAATCTTGTTGAATATTGTATGCAGTTCTACTTCCCTACATCTGAAAATGGACTCTGGAGAACTAGAGAAGACACAGGAAAGTTTACCTAGGATGATAAAAAGTTGTTATTTATTGAGGAGAGATGAAAAAGACTCCGCGGAAAATAAACACCCATGAGATTAATATGATGACATCCTATAAAATATTGTTTGGAATAAAGAAAGAACGCAGAGAATAACTGTTCCCTGGTTCTCACCATGAAGGAGCTGAGGAGACTTAATTATCAAGTGGCAGGCTTAAAGCAAACGAAAGGAAACACTTTTCACGAAGCACATAATTAAACTGTAGAACTCATAGCTACAGGATGTTGGAGACGTCAAAAGCTTAGGTGGGCTTAACAAGCAATTAGAAAAACTTATGGAAGAAAAAATTCATCAAAGGCTATTATATAAAATACGCACTCACATACAAAGACGTTTCCGCACTCACAAAGTCCCTGAGCTATGGTTTGACAGAAGTTAGAAGCAATAGCAAGAAGAGTTTTAATTTCTACTTACGCTGTTCTGCTATTCTCTCCCAAAACTTTAGCTACTGGCCACTGCCAGAATAGTGGCCTACTTAAATATTTGAGCATGTTCTTATATTTATGCTCATCACTATGTTTCACAGGAGATTGCTTTTAATCTTTGAGATAATCACTTGACAAGAAGTAAACTTACTAAAGTAAGAACAATAATTACTCTGCAAAAGTATTTTTCCTATACATACCTGCTGAAGCAGTCTTTTAACCAAATTAAATGTCAGTCCTAGTTTACAGGGAACACTATTATCATTTGTGACAGTCTCAAGACAGATTCCTCTAACAATTGGTAGCAAATAAGGGTTATTGTCCCTGAAGCCTGTAACCTGCATTTTTCGGCAACCTGCTTCTAGGTTGCAGACACTGACTGCTTATTTTACAACAAAGAAGTTTAGATCAGTCTGGAAATTCCAACTGATAAGCTTGAGTTTAAAAAAAGACATCTGCTCTGAGGGATCATCCTCCAACTCCTGAAGAACTTTCAGAAATACTGTATTTGTGCACTTTCTGAGCTGACAGTTAACAGTTGAACCTTATTAGGATCTTATGAGGCATTTCCCTCTTGAGCTCAGTGAACTGTCATTTTTGCATTACAAAATAAAGCTATAAAGCTCTACTGCTGGTCTTTAAAAAAACAGTTAATGTCACCTGGTATTGTTAGGCTTTTACAGATTTCCCAAGAGAGGTTACAGTTAATGATAATCACAGTTAATTTGCATATATTTCACAAAAGACCATTTTTTATATGAATTTCAAAACACTTAACCAGTACTTGTTTAGCAACAAACATTATGAAAGAGTACAATTCCTAAGGGTTTTCTCAGATGTCACACTAAAGCTATCTTATACCAGAGCAGTGTTACATAGTACGAGTGAGTATGCAGTTGTTATAAATCAGGGATAATTCACATTACGGAATTACACCATCCGTACTTAGAGAGCATGTAACTCATTGTCATTAGCCTGACAATACATGTTAAAATTCATCTTTTTGTATTCAATCACGAGATTAATAAAGGTATTGTAACCCAGATGCTTTGAGGCCATTTCTTCCCAGAAGGATATTATAACATGTCTTGCTCAAGTAGCACACCAGAGCTTTTAAATCAATACAAGCCTGACAATGTGAGACATTTGAAGGAAGCTGCTATCCCAAGCAGCACTGAGGCACTGACTGGAAATAAAACTCAGATTGCTTACCTGGTTTGTTCTCGAGTGAATGATTTCAGGAAATCCAGTCTATAGTATTGCAGACAATGACTTTGCAGACTTTGCTTATTTAGCAATAGACACAAAGAACACATTACAGTGCTGCTGTTATCTGTGCTGATCTGAAAACTGTTTCTGATGCAATTTTAATTTGCTTTAAGTTGCTAATACTTTCTGCAATATATAAATGGTTTTAATTTATTTGCAGTCTTAACTCCTTTTTTCTTTGTTTAACTGCTTCTATTTTTTCTAGAAATAAAGTGTTATCTATGTCAATTCTTGATTTTCTGGACTTTGGGCATTGCAGTTCTACAAGGCATATGGGTTCTCTCTTAATTTCAAGACCCTGCTACTAAGCGGAGGCAATAAGAACTAACAATCCAGAGGCCATACTCCTCTAAATAAACTATATATTAAGCAATGATATTATGTATGTATAAAATGAGATGTGAGTGAAAGCCTCTGCCATCTTTCCTATTAGGTTCTAATTACAGTGGTAAAGACAAAAAAAGTAATTTTGCAACTCTTTACTAGAACAGCTACAACCTATACTGATAGATTGCCAAGGACAGGCTCCAATGCACAAAGATACCAGTTTGCAGAATTTATGTATGGCAGTTTGTTTATGCATGTGAATATATTAAGTCACCACTTGAATGCATCATCTCCAGAAAGTGATCATCTCTAAAAAGCCCTTCATGTCCTTTAAAACCAAACAGCATAATGACAGCAGCAAAAAGTACAAATGGAAAATAACTGATATCAGTCTCCAGTTGAGTCAGATCTATACTAGCACACATAAACAGCAGGAACCACTGACACAGTGAAAGCCTTCCTGATCTCATGTAAACAGAAATGGATTCAGAGCATCTTCTGCTGCAGCAATAAACTCCAGAAAGAAAGTCTAAGTCATGCCATATGCTAGACAAACTCCTCTAACTTAGAGGTATTAACTTACTTAGAGGTACCCTGCTGAAACTGAAAGTGTACTTAGAAATTAAATTCATCTACACTTGAGTATGGTAGCAAAAGATTTTCATGATCAACATGAAAAGGTCTGTTGGCAACCAGGCATTATCTGGTCATTAATTTCACTCCAGTGACTGTTTCAATTTACTTTCTCTAACCATTAAAGAAAAATGCAAATACTGTAATTTATCTGGTCTATCTATATTGATTGCCATTAGAAAGAAAAAGGCAAAAATCTCATTTCCTCTAGCCTTATGTTATCAAAACAAAACTGGGAGCAGAACTTCAGGAGGTAGTAGTTGGCGTACCTCAATTAATTAATGATAATTTATTCTACATTCCCTATATTTTTTTCTCTATAGAATACACAGCATATAAATGATAAAAAATAATATAGTAATTATATTAGAATGTTATATCAACTTTATACCACTTTGAAAAAAATGTTGAATTAGACCTCCAGTTTCTTCTAGTTTTCTTTATTACTTACATTTATTAATTTTGTTGTTTAAAACATTACCACTTCCATTTATAATAACATTCAATTTTAAGCTCATATGAATACTACTTTTTTATCAAATTTGAGTTGCATTTGAACTTTTTATGTGCATACAAAAAATATTTAAAATCATCATTATTACTTCTTACTGTAACTTAATTCTGTGTCTTACAGACGTAAAAAAATGACTGTCCTTACACTCAGATTTACATCTAAGAATTGGTCCAGGTGGAAGGCAATATGGTTTTCTATAACATCAGGGATCTGCTGACTACACATAATTACCCTTCAATCCTGCAAATGTTTGTTCAATACATTTTCCTACTGCTGAGCCATACTTTCAGAGTACTACATATGATGAAAAAGTGAACCAAATGAGTAAGATAAAGGTTTCAGAAGTTAAATACAAAAAGGCAATTAAAAAATACTCTTAGAACAGGTTGGCTATTTTAGTAAGAACAGCTCAGTCTTGACAGGGTTCTCTTCCTATGAAGACGACTCTACTTTCTGTTAAGTGGTCGTCTGATTTTTATTTGGTATAAGACTCTCTTCAACCTGCAAAATAAAGTCAGAATTTCCTTGGGAACAGCAGCAGATTTATGCCAAATACAGCAAGTACCTTCAGTAACGAAACTCTCCTTAGAAGAGCACTAGGCAAAGCAGCACACTGACTGCCAGTTGATGTCTGTTTATTATTTAACTTTTCTCCTTTCCTCTCACTCCCATAAAATGGAAATAGATATCAGTCTTTCACACACCACATGTGCACACTTGTGTACCTTTTAAGAAGTGCTTTTGGCTGCTTGGATCTTCCCAGAGATATGAGCTGTCAACAAATAACCTGCAGTATGATTACTACATATGGCAAAATTTTGAGGAAGTCTTACTGAACACTGAATATTCTTGGGTAACCAGTTTAATGACGTTGCCTTATTTAACTTGCACTTTTCCCCTGCAGTCCTTTCAGACATATAAGTGACATGTAAAGTATTATAAAGCAGAGAAAAAAAATCTCCATAATTTAAAATACTGAGGACTTTCAGCTACCTGATTTATTCAGGGTTCCTGCATATTGCTGTGCTACCTCAGAGAAAGCCTGGATCTAAAGTGAGTAGAAAGAATATTGTCTGTGATTTTCACTGTTTTGCAATAATGAAAAATACTGGATTGTTTGGTTCATTAGCTGTTTGTCTTTCCTCTTTTTCTCCTTTGACATGCAGGGCAGTTTTTAGGCTGAAACCTGCACTGAGGATATGCAGAACCTGAACTGTACATCAGTGGGCTAAGTTCAAGATATCCAGCAGGAAGAAGATAGCCAGGCTAGCAAGGAGATGAAAAGTTCACAAGCAGTGCACAAAAGCACGAGTGTAATAATAGCAATGTTGTTAGTAGCGTGCTCATACAGAGCTTATTTGTAGGCTTCAGACAAAAGTTCATCTAGCAAAGAGTGGTGACAATTGAAGATTTTAACAACCCTAAGAGTTTCTTCCTGTCTCTTCCCAAGAGGCTGCCAGTTCTGCAGCTCGTTGGCAGAATGGGTCATACGAGAACTCCATATGGAATCACAGTAGTATTAACCAGCTGATGAAGGCAGTTTGAAAAGAGAGCTGACTTTGCCTGAAGTGGAAAAGGCAAAGCTCTCAGACTCCTTTGTCCAGCAAAGCTGTGGCAATGCCAGCTTCCAGCTGGCAGATTATAGGTTTGGAGAGCTGAGCATAGAAACATCCTCATTCAGTGCTGCTACATCTAGAAAAGATCTTCTCGTGACCCTATTTAGATTAGACAGTCTAAGTTATTTAGAGACTTTCTTTTTTTTTCACCACAAAGTAGCAAAAAAACCACCAAAACCTGTGAATGATTCAGAAATAAGAGGGTGTCACTTTTTCTTTATTTAACCATATTGTAAAGGGACGGAAAGATGTTTGGATGTATGTCTTTTTTGCCCTTTCATGATATGAAAAGAAAAAGATTTTTTTCTTTCCACTCTTCTTTTAAAAGGAGAAAATTCAGTCTTTGCTTGTAGAATAGTCTGTGACTAGAAGTAATAGTAAAAAAATGACTATACAAAAGTTGGAAATGTGACCAGAGAACAGAAAGCATTTTCAGTTCAAAAGATAGTATTTTAATACTTTTTTATGAAAGTTTGTTTATAAATCTTACAAAAACTTTTCCTCCTTAAGAATAATGTGAAGGCACATAACAGTTTCTAGCAAAATTAGGCAAGATTTTCCGTATTACCATTACACGTATGTAAGATAGCAAAAGGTGATAAAAAAAAGACGTGCATTTTCACAAATTCTTTGTAAATCGCAGAGACTTAATCTCTTGGTTTTGTCCCAGACACCATCATTACTCAGGCTCTACGATAAATGCCAAAACATTCTAAAGAATTTGCTTAACATCATTTCACTAGTGCCTGTTATCACACTATAAAACTAAAGTATCTCAGGAAAAAAACAGTTTATTTTACAGTAGTACAAGTTCTACTAGTCCTAAAGTCATTTAATACTTAACCTTCAAGCCATCATGCTCTAGGATGTAAACCAATCATCACTGACAAAGATTAATAAGAAATTTCCTCTATGGACTGAATATTTCATAAATGCTCTCTGCAGGGTTTCTTGCACTTTCCTCTAAAGCATCTGGTAACAACCATTGTCAGATGTAATAATAGCATAAGAAAGCTGTAAGTCTATTCTGGAATGGCTCCTCTTGTACACTAAAGACTTTTGTCCCTGACCTTCCTGTACTTCCCTGCAGTTTGAAAGGGGCAATGCAGATATCTTCACACCTATTACTAGTCAACTGGTGAAATCTTTCTCTTATCCTTTCCTAGAAGAAAGAATCCTGTAGAAATGCAGCAACTACCATCACAGAGAATCATAATTCATCTTAGCTATCATATGCAAACTCTGGGTATTCTGGATCAGCTTTTGGAAACAGTGTTTTAAATAATGAAGTTTAATGTAAGATTCATCTTCCAAGTGCTCCTTAAATATTTTATTTTCCCAAATAGAAAACATTATGTAAATATTTTTTTGACTGAGGAACAGAAGCAAATAAACAGGACTAACAAGAAGAATGACCTACACAGGCACATAAACTTTTGCTTTCCATATGTCAAATCAAATAAAGCCCAACTTTCTTCAGCAGATACCTGAATCAAGAACTAACATACTTTTAAAGCAGTTGTCCATACCATTAGTTTCCTTAGGAATGAACCTGTTCCTTGAGGAACATCTCAGATCAGCTTATTTTTCTGACTAACCATATTTTGGATCGTTCATGTGGAATTCACAGAGAAAATGAGAGAGGCTGATTTAAAATCTTACTGTGCAAAAGACGATAACAATGCTCGTGTACCTCTAACAGTCATATTCCTCTTCTTTTCCAATTCTGATTTTATTGGAAATCCTAAGAAGTACCATGAGAAAAACTATAATTCAAAAATAGCCTATGCACATACCTAGACATGTACGTATAGATATGCATTAATATATATGACCATTTCTGAATATAGTTCGATATTTCTGTACCTGAAAGAAATAGGCCTATATCACAAAAGACTACATTTGATAAAAGATACTAAGCAAAACCTTTTCTTACCTGTTGCAACTCAGCTCCTACTTTACTGATAATTCTTAACATATATAAGTTACTGAAACTCCCATACTCATATATTCCAGCAATACAGTTTTTAAAAACCATGAAAAATTATGAAGATTAATTCATCAGTCACAATCCAATGAGTTTGCTGTTCTGATTGCATGCAGACACTGGGTTTTTTTTTAAGAGACTTGTCTAGGAAAACTAATTTATTTTGCATTCTTAGTACTATAAAAAAAACCCCATAGTATCTTTACCACTGTTAAATACTGTCATTACAGAGGAGCTAACACTGCCACTGACAAACTACTGAAATTAATGATGATTTTACAATATGAGTTCAAAAAAGGTTAGTCAGCAGTGGCTACAAGAGAACTGAGCTGTGTTTCGTGCTACTTGGCACTAATTTGCTAGCTAAGTGCTGATGGAAACCCCATTTTCACAGGAAGAACTAATAGGGCAAAATGAAAACACTTGCTTAGTGAGGTTCTGAGTCCAGTATCATTGTCTGGGTTTAAAAACTAAGCTAAGATTTTAGTATAGTTAGGGTTCTTTTCCTGTATATTTGCTGGGTTCCAATTACTTGTCAGAACCATGAAGGCTGGCGTTAACATACAGCTTGTTACTAGGTCCCTTTTTGTATCAACCCATATGCATCCAGTTTTGCACACATCAAGCATAAAATAAAATTATCTAGAAAGGACAAAGCTAAAAGCAGATATTGTCACTTCCCTAACATTCAACACACTGTATTAAAAATATTAACCCAGTGGAGTTATTCTATAGTGCATCACTATACACTATATTTTAATTGTTTACACTGGTGAATTTCTCTTTAAAAAAGTGTTGGTGCATCATTTATGCAAATCAACTTGGCATGTGTCTAACTTTCACTGTAATAATTAAAATGCATTGAGATTATGCAATAATCATGCACCCTAGATACATTAAAATGATAAAACATCAACCACAGCATTTTCTTAGATTAGAGATATTATTGTATGGTATAGATGATACTAGAGACAAGCAATGCACTGTTCAAAGAATTTAATATTCTTCTTTATATTTTTATGGTTAGGATCACATGGTGATATAAATGTCCAGAATCTAAAAAATCTAGACATCAACTTTGTGGTTTCGTAAGTTAAAAATTTAGTGTCAATTCTGAAAGTTCACTATTTTAGAACTCTCCAGGCATTGGATTTTCAAAGTAATTTTATCTATATTTTTATTGTATAACTGAGTGGGTTTTCTCTTTGCATGGAGAAATATACCCCCTATATTCATAAAAGAAAAATAATATTTTCTTCTATCTATAATCAGTGCATTAGAACCCGTAGTTATTTCTGAAGTTAAACAAAATTTCCATTTGTTCAAAAAATGCACTTAAGGAGGTTTCAAAAACCCTCAGCTTTAGCCTAAATTGAATGACAAAACTGATTGATGTCAGTAACAAATTTAAGTCATAAGAAAGAGAACAGCTTCTGAGTCATGCCACAGAAAACATGACTGCCTTTAAAATATTAATTTTTTAAAATCATAGATATGTGGACCTTTGTGTTGTGCCTTAGATCATTTACCAATCTGTTTCCATAGTCTTGAGACCTAGAAAAATGTATTTCAAGTGAAAATAAACCAAGGAGGTAAGTCATAATGGAAACACACAACATTATAAATTCCATCCCAGAAAACTATAGAATTGCCAACCTTGCTTCCCTGGACAGAGAGGTCAGCCAACACCAAACCTTCTTAAAAATCCCACCTTGATGAACTATGCTCTAAAAGAGAAGATGTTTTGAAAAGTGTCCAACAAAAGTATCTTGGATTCCACAATGTACAGCAGGAAAGGTCCAGCTGCAAATGAAAAGGGAAGTTCATTAATATTTATCAAACTGTCTTCAGGACAGCATCTACGGGAAATATTTTGACTAATTGAATTTCAGAAAAATTATACGTCTTCTCCAGATTTCTCAGTCTACTAAAACAACATAGGCTAATGCAAATTGTTTTGAAGAAATATGTTTATGTTTTAAAACAACATTTCCAATAGGTTTATACATGAGGCATAAAAATGGCAGTATTAACAGTGACAGAGGGTAAAATGGCTCAAAAAAACACAAGACACATGAAACACAAGAACAGATTTCTCATAAATTCATGTCTTTTGCAAAATTACATGGAAATTTGGATCAGAAGCACCATATTATAGCTGCAAAAGTAAATAAAGTTCAGGGTAAGCTTTTTTAATTCTATGTGCAGTTCTGTTGAAAACTTCTTAGGTTTGAATGGGAATCCTGCCATCTCGTGGTCATGATTTTTTCTACAGTACTCTATTTGGCAAATTAATGTTTAATTTAAATACACATGGCTTTTGCAAAGACTCGTTAAAATAAATATATGCTTTAGCAACTGTAGGATTACTTGATAAATTTGACATATTACCTTGTCGTACTAATGCCCTTCAGCTCAGTAAAATTTTGCACAGCATGTTACCTATGAAGATAATTTTATCCTTCTTGCCTGTTTACTCCACACATTTAGAGGACATATGTAATTTTTTTATTAAATGTTCACCACTTAAGTCTTTCACTGCATTTTTCTCTGTATTCTATGAGACGTGCCTCCTTTTTATCTGTATTTTGCCATTATATATAATTTGCTAGCATCTAAGATGCAAACTTCCAAGCCTGCTTCTCAGTGAGAAGGTTCTGTTTTGATATACAATAAGTTGTGATTATCATAGTCTATCAGTTCAAATTGCAGTAATATTTGGGAATTATCATTAACTGTTTTGATATACTACAATATGTTTCAGTACAGCTCCAAGGGAGCATACATTCATAAATAAGATCTACATGGGATGATGAACAGAAACACCTGGTGACTTTCCTGGTGTTCACCATGATAGTTTTGTGACAGGTTTTTCAAATGACCACTTAAAGTTCTTAGGTAAAAAGCTAGAAGTCAGTCATCACCTTTAAAATAAAGGTTTTTGAACTTGCTCAGCCATACAGACTTCACACAAGTTCATCCTAAAGAAGACTGAAGTTCTTCAGAACAGCAATTTTCCACTCCCTCTGTCTACCCATTCTCCAAAACTCTCCTTTCCAGTATCTGCTCCCCCAAACACACTCAACTCAGTGGTAACTTCTTTCTTGACACCCCAAGAATTTCTCACTCTGGCAGATTTCCTTTTCTATCTCTTTAACCACCTTTCTCAGTGGTTCACTTCCACCCTTTTTACAGCTTACGTCTTCTCACTCTTTATGCCTCCTTTTTACACTTACTCACTTTGCATTTCCTCCAGATTCCTAAAATAGAGCCAACTGCAAGTGTGAGGCTGAATAGGGCATGAATTAGTGAGTGACTGAGTTGACCAGGAAAGAGACAGAATGATACATGTAATAAAACCATTTATGTGGACAATTGTTAGCATGAGGAGAAAAGTAAAGCAAGTAAGTAGGTGGATGAGGAATGAACAATCATAGCTAAACTAAAGGAGAGAAGCAAAGAACAATTAAGGAATATTTTGAGGAAAAAGGTCAAAGCAATATACCTACACATGAAGATTTTGATAGAAAACTTGGGAAAGGGAAGAGAGGGAATTCAGTGTAACTGGAATAAAAGCCTTTAAAAAAAAAAAAGCCACCAGGCCCAAATAAAAACAATAGAAAAACTAGTTTGAACAAGGTAGTACTACAGTAATACAAACCATATATATATAAGGTTAAAAAAAGGAAACCAGAAGATTAATTACATGTTCACCCCTTTCTTTAAAATAATTTTATTTCTATATTAAAAGGCAGGAGACTGAAAGGGAATGAGGACTTGGTTCAGGAAGGTGATGAGAGAAGCCCTTTGATTCTTCATCTCATAACACAGCTTCTTATACCCCTCCACATGAGCATTTCTATCTACATTCAAATAAACCCTACACCACAGACAAAATCTGTTCTTGGCATATATCCCCATCATTCATTTGAAAATCTGATCACTTCATGTTCAGCATTGCTCTTTTAATCCTCCAAACACTATTTTCTTCATCCAGTTCCTTGGTGTTCCTTCCTCCTCATATATCAGGCAAAATAAACAATTTTCTGTTAGGCAGATACTGTTCTTGAATCTTTATAGTCTTCTTGTTTTCCTATTGCTTTTAATGCAATTGTTAAAGGAAGAATTTACTCTCTTCTTTAAACTGATATGAAAAGAAAGTGAAAAGAAAGGCCAGATAGACTTTATTTATATTTTTATAGCTTTATCTGTGAACAGAAGTGGCAAACGGAGAAAAGCTAGCACATTATTATTTTTACTAAATAGTTATGATCTAGACAGATTTAGATATAGATCCACAGACTCACACACACAGAAAGGATCTAGTGACTGCAAACATTTCTCTACTTTGCTATGATAGGTTATGACCAGTTATGTCCAATAATGGTATTGTGATAACAAAGTGGCATCGGCTTCAAAAGAGTCTGCACAATCTTGGCCATGACCTTTGGGTGATTATTCAGTATCTGTGTAGCTACTCTGCCACCATCACTCAAACTAGGTGAGAATATGAAATTTAGATATCTTCTGCACTCGTCGTTAATTACTACGGGCGTAGGACAAGGACACAATTTCCAGGCTTCTTTAAAAATCAAAATCCTATTTAAGAAAGGAAAAGAATTTAACCAATTATTTCAACTGGATGTTAAGATAAATACTGAAATAGCAAGCTTTGATTACAATACACACTCGCCTTCTACAGGTCATCATCGATTTCTCATAAGTTTGACATGTGGATAGACAAACCATTCAATAAAAACCCTTTAATGGCATTGAGTGAAAGTGGCAGAAATTTCTATCTGTAAGCTGAACTCAAAATAAAGAATAAAATGGGAAAATTAAAATTTTGCTTGTTTGCATGTTAGTGAGAAGTGATCAATAATAAAACATAGTCATAAAATACTTTGTAGAAAATCAATTTTCTAAAACTAATATTTATAAAACACTTTCCAGAAGGATTATTAAAAATTTCAAGCAACCTAACCTCAGGGTTAGGTGTAATACATATTCAGAGCAATTCAGACACTAAATATTCTTACCATGTCAGATTATTAAAGACTAGCATTAACATTTGTATCAAAAACCAGTTAAATTAAGAATGCATGCTCAACTGGGGGAAAAATGTTGCTTTTAAATTGTGTCTTATGAGGTCATGTTGTTGAATAACCAACTCTGAACACCTTCTACTTAAGAACATCATGTCAAGCCTATTATCTGCTAAATGTGCCTATTAGAGTAAATGTATTCACTTATATGCTTTGGTTGCAGTGGGGTTAAGAATAGATTTCAAAATAGCAGTATAGGTACATCAGCCAAACCACTTCAGAAACCTTGGAACATGTTTTGAAAGAAAATAGACAACTAGCAGAATCTATGGGCTAAAACAATGAATCTATACTTTGCTTTCTATTAAAACAAGACAGAAACAAATCCTAGGTTAGAAATGAATAAGAGAACCAGTAAAAAAAAACACCTCTTTACTATGATAAAAATTTTAATAGAAGAATTTTCTCTTCTCTCCATTATGAAACGTTCATGAGCGTTTAATATCTGTACACTTCATCTTCATGGGTAAAAGTGCAACTGGCTATTTATACAATAGTATCTAATGACAGGACATGTTAGGGAATCAGATCTAATTTAGACTGAGTAATCTTGTTCAGTGCTGTCTGCTTAATGTCAAAAATTAAGCCAGGGGTTATTATGTGTAGTTCACTGAAGAGAGAATTGCCATTAAAAATAGTAGACATCAGTTATTTTCCTGGCTTTACTACTGAGTCAATCTCTGGATTTGAGCAAATAATTTATTTTTAGATATATATATATATACACACACACACACACACACACACATATATTATAGATGTAGATGCATGTGTTTGTGTATACACAAAATGGGAAAATAAAGTGTGCAAAATGTGAACACTTCTCTTTAGCATGCTGAATGTTTTTTTAAAACCTTTCAAAAATAGATCCCAAGACATTTCAAGGAATACACTACATTACTTACCAGCTACCATGGTTTTTTCTCACCATACAACCTTGTGAAGCATATTGGTGCTTAAGACTATAAAATTTGTGCACTACATTATAATGAATGTTGAAGTACCCTCAAAGGACTTAATTTATCCAACTCCCAAATATTTCATGACTCCATAATATGCTTAGGTAGCAGGTAAAGAACAGATTCTCTGAGAACTGAAGACAGCACAGTTAGATTTCCTTAGATACCTCACAAGCATGAAATCTAGCACATTGTTCATACCAAAATTATGGATTTTAACATCTTTAAACTCAAGTAATTTGTGGCTACTCTTTTATCTACACAAACAGGGTCTGAAAATTCGGTTTCATATTTTGCAGTTTATGAAGTATCGTATCCACATGTGTGTGTGTTTACAAAAGACACTCAGAAATCTTACTTTGAAATCAAGATTTCAAAGCACAGTAATTTGTTGCTTATATTTTCAATAAACAAATGCTGATACTGATTTGCATTTGAAGAGGGGGAAAGTTAACCAAATGTGACTCACAATTAGAAAGGTTTGTTTGTTGTTTTCTTTCTCCAGTTATATTTCTGTGGCCTTCCCTGGAGTTTATAAATAAAACATAACAGTGGCTCTGTTCTGGCAAGTAAAAAACCAGATTTAAGAAAGACTCAAGATCAATAGACTGCTATTTTGTAGACAAAGCCTGGAATATTAGTCCCAGAAGACCAATACATATCTTTAGATATAACTCCTAAGTTTCATTTTCTTTATACTTAAAACATTTATGCAAATATATGATACTGCCAGCTTTAAAAGCATTAGGTATAATGTCTACCTATATGGATTAGGAACATGTCAGTTCTTCAGTGAAATGATATAGAAGGTTTCACATTCTTAGAGAGCAAAATTCCATACAAACATTCATTGTCATGAATACCCACAGCATCAAACAAGAATATAACAAAACATCTTATCCATTAAACAAGTAACTCGAGGAGAAGCAGAGAAAAAGCCTGATTAGGCCACTTTTAGTGTGCAGAGGTAAAACAGAAGATAAGCCAGAATTAGAATTCATAAATTTCAGGTACCAGGTACAAACTCCACCTGTCACACAGCACTTCTGCGTGAGAGAATTCTCATCTCCAGAACAAGCCTTCTGAACCTCGGGGTTTGCACAGTTCACACACTGCAAGCAGATGCAATTCATTTCATAGCCAGTACTACCAAGCAGCAAAGCAAGTCTTATGCCATTATTTGATGCATGAGATGCAAGTGCTGCAGCTAGTTAAAAAACAGAAATCTCTGATATGCTATATAACCTTGTCAATATCTAAGGAAGGACATTGTGAAAATATATTTCCTTTCCTCATCCTTATGCCAGATGGACCTGTAATTCTTTGTACCAAATGCCATGTTCTTAGATTTGTGCATATTAAGTAAGCTGAGTGGAAGTCTTGTCCATTTTGTTCAGTCCAGCCTTTTGTCATGAGTTCTACTTGCATTATTTATTATAATTAATTGTTACACTTCATTGGCTATTGAGAAATTTGATCCAAGGACATGCATAATCCTCGAAATTCATATATCTTGTTATTACAAGGATCATAAACCTTAAATTAGGAAAGGATGGACTAATGCACATCAATTGCTCTCGTGTACTTTAGGAAAAGCATTAATTGTCTACGCTAGGGTGATAGTGTATTTCTGATATCTGTCTACCTGCCACTGATGTCCTTGCTCTTAGCAAAATTGAAACAGAACTGTTTATAACCATAGTTGTTATAATTATGAACCAGCCTATGCAAGAAATCATGTCAGTATATTTATTACTCAAGAATTAGAGAACTTGCTCAAGAAGTCTAGGTACAACAATGAGTTTAATTAAGTTTCTACTTTTAAGACAGAAAATTCCTTTATTTAGTTTTCCCTTAGTAGAATCATTTGAGGAACATAAAATGATCAATCCTGCTCCACTGTTCTATTACTGTACCCTCAGTATAAAACCTTCTCAGTTTCAGCAGAAAATACAGAGATACAGTAGTCCTGAGTTTGGTTTTTCCATTTAGTATTTGCAGGCTTAGCCAAGCAGCACTACTTACAGCATGCAATAAACACAACAGAAATGCTGAAACCATTTAAAGCTGCACTTATTTATGGTTGGGCTTCAGCTGAGCCTCCAGCTGCCTGCCAGCTTCCTTGAGGATTTGCAGCTGAGAAGCTAGCTGTACCTGCAGAAAACACACAATTCTTAGAGATGTGATAGTGAAGGATCACAGCTTTAAAGACAGATTATTTTTGTCAACTCACTTTTAAACTTTCCTGTCCAAGATGGTGTTAACTCAGCATTTCAAGCAGGATCTTCTTTGGCTCCAACCCTACTTGGCAGACTGCTACATTCTTATTATTTTTTTCTTGAGGAAAAGAAATTCTCTCTAATTTTCTCTCTGTCTCGATTTCAAAAGATGTGAGGAAGAAACTCTAAGCAAATAAAGGAATACTTTTTCCCAGTACTGTGCTAGACAATGAAGTAGCCAAGAGACACACAGGTCAATTTCAAAGAGTGCTACATGTTAGCAGAGCTCTTACTGGAATATAAACTAGCATAATGATTTTTAGAAATGTCTTATACTTCTGCTTAAAAAAAATCAAACCAATTTTTGAAAAAGAATCATTATAGTTGCTCATTGATTTCATTAAATTTACAAAGCTCAGTTTTCCTATGAAAAGCTAATCAATTAAACAATTTAAAAAGCTCTCTCCTCAATAACTCTTCTCCAAATTAAATAGACAACTAAGCTAATCATACCACGGCCTTAAAATAAATCTGACTATATAAGAAAGGCTGGGAGTATCCCTTGGACGTTAGAAAACTAATACTTTCTTCTGATAAGACACAGCAGAGGTTTGTGAGTTAATGCAGCCCTGCTGCAGTCCTCACACAGTTTGTTACCTAAGAACTATCTCTATTGAAGAGATCCTAAGTCTCAACTGCCAAGGCTTGGGAAGTTCACCATGACCTGCATTAAATCCATCTCCTAAGTGGACAGACTCAAGCAGCCTCCATTCCATGGGGCCCCAAGTGGGATAAGACACTTCCAGGGCTCCTTGGCTAGCTCAGGTACCAGAGGCAGGGCGATGTTGCTCCTGCAGCTTTCTGCCAGAACTAATCTAATGTGAGTTTTTCCTTCTTTGCTGTGTTAGTCCATGTATTGCTCAGTATGTTCCTAAAAAAATATTTTTATTATGTCAGTGCAGACAGGAGAAAAGAATAATTCCAGCCAAAAAATGTCTTCCCCTATATTTTGGTATTTATTTTCTCCTTGAAAAACATTTTTCTGGGCAAAAGGAAAAAGATTTTTGCAATAAAGACTTTAATTAATTATTCTGTTTCTTCTACTTATATACACACACTACTTTGAGATACTGTCTTCTGGAGCAGAGATCAATAGACCAAAAGACTCTTCATATCTTAAAAACCATCAGGTAACACTTCAGTGATTAGGGGATTGGTTCTGCTCTCTGTTGTGCTGTTGTCAATCTGGAACAATTGAACTGAAACCATTGAATTTATACAGTAATTGCGATCACAATCCAATCTCCCACCTCAGATGATTCCCTTTGCTTCCCAATCCTACAAGAAGAAAAAGACAGAAAAAAAAGAAAGGAAGTAGATTAAAATTATTGCTTTTCTCTTTTGAAAAAATTAACAACTCTTTTTTTCTTTTTACCAGAAATTGACTTTCATCAACATTGCATAGGTTTTAGTTATAGTTTGTACATCAGGAGAATGTGTCTTTCTACAGAATGAAGAGCTTCAGTAGAGCAATCTCACCTCTCTGTCTTTCTACACATGCATGCATATGAAAGTATAAATGACATTTCCACACGTATATAGATATCTCTACACACCCACAACACATGTATACAAATACATAAGCATACACCCATGGATATATAAGCATCTGCATATAAATAACTGTCGTAGAAGACAATAAACATATAGCGAATATATCTGCTCTCCCCTTCTCTATTTCCTTCCATCTTCTGAATATTTTTTCCCTCTTCTGAAGCTCCATGCAAAGCTTAAAAGTTTCATTGTACACAAGGCTTTTCTCCCTCACTCTTTATAAGAAAGCATTTTCATATTTAAGCAAATCCCCTTTTCCCCTAGACTTCCAGATACCTTTTAACAAATAATTCTCTAAAAGGGGATTGCTGGGAAACATCCAATCATCTGATATTAAATGGGAAAGCTGTAAGTGCAGATTTTTTGGTTTAGACATTCCAAAGAAAGATAGGGTCATGAGTCAGAGGGGAGGAGACAAGCTGTCTGGTTAGCTAAGCACTGAAGAAATAGAAACTAGACTTCATATTATCTCAGGCAGGTGAGTTCCTTACCCTCTTGAATGTCTTTTTAATATCCAACCATTTAATAATTTTTTACTTACAACTTTATTTATAACTCTTATTCATCATTACTAATTACAAAAAAACCCCAAAATGTTCAGACAAGACCTCAAGCATCCACCATGTTACCTGCAATAGTCATTTTTTGCTTCGTATAATTGGCTCCAGAGCTGTGTAAGATAAAGAAGGAAAAGTTGTTCATCACTTTACTCCAAAAGAGCCTATGTTTGGCTGCTCAAATGTAGAACCTCTGCCTTTTAATAAGGTAAAGTGCAATGTGGAAAGGACACGTGCTTTTTTTTTTTTTTCCCCCTCTAATCTGGTTGAGTTTATCTGCCCAAAATTCAATGAGTAGAACATGTGAGCTTTAAGGATGTTTCCATGGGGCAGCCATCTGTTTTATGCTTTATTCTTTTCAGAATACAATATTATCTTTCAGCTGTATGTGCATTGGTTCGGATTTATAACATTTTATGTAACTGTGACCCACCATGATGAATATCACAGATGATGATAGGCTCGTTAAGCACATCTCATTTTAGCCAAACTGCAAGCGGCATTTTGTTTATATGGTTCATTTAGCCAACAAATTAGATTTCAAATTGATTGCTTTCTGAAATGACTTTGTTCATCAATTTAGACTAGGCAATTACGAAGACTATACTAGTAATTAATAAGCCTTTGTATCAACAATGTTTTTAAACTGCTTGGCAGTAGTAGTAAAGTTTAAGGGAAATGTATGGCCTGTATTAAAAACAGTGTGACCAGCAGGTCCAGGGAGGTGATTATCCCCCTGTACTTGGCACTGGTGAGGCCGCACCTCGAGTACTGTGTTCAGTTCTGGGCCCCTCACTATAAGAAAGATGTTGAGATTCTGGAGCGTGTTCAGAGAAGAGCCACAAGGATGGAGAGGGGTCTGGAGAACAGGCCTTATGAGGAGCGGCTAAGGGAACTGGGGTTGTTTAGCCTGGAGAAGAGAAGGCTGAGGGGAGACCTCATCACCACCTACAACTACCTCAAGGGAGGTTGTAGAGAGGTGGGTGCTGGTCTCTTCTCCCAGGTGATGGAGGATAGAACAAGGGGAAATGGCACCAAGCTGTGCCAAGGGAGGTTCAGGTTAGAGATGAGGAAGAAGTTCTTTACTGAGAGGGCCGTCAGAGGCTGGAACAGGCTGCCCAGGGAGGTGGTGGAGTCACCATCCCTGGATGTGTTTAAGGAGCGGGTAGATGAGGTACTTAAGGATATGGTTTAGTGGGTAGACAGGAACGGTTGGACATGATGATCTCAGAGGTCTTTTCCAACTGAGCGATTCTGTGATTCTGTGAAATCAGATGTTCATTTTGAGGATCTATCAGAGCTGCCCAGAATCTGATAAAAGAGTACTTCACAGAAATACTTTTTCATAATGTGAAATTAAAAGCCTTATACCTTTTACTGATATAAAAACCTCTTTTCCTCTTAGGTAGAGGTCGAGGGAAAGATATTACACCTAACTTGTGAAACCACCAGATGTGGTCTCACCAGGGCAGAGTA
>NW_010163035.1:0-21644 GCF_000695765.1 Mesitornis unicolor
TCTGTGTTGACTCTAGCGTGGGTGACCTTTGGCCTAGGGTGTCACCTCGGCACTCCTCGGGGCCTGGTGGCACTCCTTCCCCCTCCAGGGTGAGGGGAGCAGCGGGGTGGCTCGGCACGAAGTGCTGAGGGGGAGGTCGTTGTCCCTGAGGGAAGTGTCCGTGTCTCTGAGGGAAATGTCGTCCCTGAGGGAAGTGTCATTGTGTCTGATCCGCAGCTGGTGCGCAAGAAGCATGTCCTGGCCCGTCTGCAGGATGCCCTGGCCTGGCAAGCCCTGCCGGTTGTCCAGCTGCTGGCACCAGATGAGAGGGTCTGCATTCGTTTGATAGCAACTCTCTTTGGTAAGAGGTCTGCTGTGGCCTGGTACAGCCACAGGCCTGCTAACAGATTGTTACCTCTTTTTTAAAATAGATCTGAAGCAAAAAATACCCAGCAAAACAAAAGAATATTGAGGTACCTAATCCCATGCTTCCACCATTCTGTGTTAGGTGTGTTATTACTCCCTGTGGCAAACTGCCTCTCTTTGATTTAGAACAGGTTAATTAAGAAGAAGTTCTTCACTATCGGGGTGGTGAAACACTGGAACAAGTTGCCCAGAGAGGTGGTAGATCCCCCATCCCTGGAGACATTCAAGGTCAGGCTTGATGGGGCTCTGAGAAACCTGATCTAGTTAAAGATGCCCCTGCTTACTGTAAGGGGCGTGGACTAGATGACCTTTAAAGATTCCTTCCAAGCCCATGCATGCTATGATTCTATGAATTAATTTCCTTACTCCCCAAGGAGCAGGATTGGCATCTTCATAAAACACTTGCAATTTTCCAAAGTATCTTGAGATATCTAAAGTCTTTCTGGAGAACAGGGAATGCCTGGTGTAGAACTCTTCCTGTAATACCCTCCATTCTGGTCTCGTGCCTCAGTGCTTTCTCATCTTGCTGAATTATATTAAGATTCATACAGAAATGAAAGTGTGAGCTTGAAAAGGTGGTGTGGAATTTAATATCAAACATACAAAATGCAAATCTACGTAGAGGGGTTTTTTTCACACCGTCACTTTACAGTTGTAGAAATCCTTGTAGCCATAGGGCTGCCTCCTTTCTGGTGGGTCAGCTTCACAGCAGAGTAGTGCTCAGCGGGATGGCAAAAGGTGCCTCTTCAGTAACAGTCTCTGTGATCTTGAACTTCTCTTGCTGGTTTCTGTTTGCATAGCAGTGCTGTGGGAAAGATCTTTGAAATGTCGTCTAGAATCTTGATAGAGAAGAAATAATGGTCTAAGTGAGGGAACAGTAAGTCAGGAAGAGAAAGGTGGAGGGTATGAATGTGAGTGCCTTCAAAGAGCAAATATGCTGTGGATTCCTTTAATTCCATGATCTCATTTGCACATCACAGATAATTCTTTTCTTTGGGGGAAAGTGACTTACAAGCTCCTTCCCCTGCCTTGACGCACTGAATAATTCAAACTGTTTTCCCAGTTGATTTACCGGCGCAAACTGTGTTGTGAATGTTTTGGAAGCAGCTTTGTTAGAAACAGCTTTGTGCAGGTTTAGTTCTCTCTGCTGCACAAATTTTTATTGGGCTCTGTTTGCCCACCTAGGCCTGGACAGATGTGGAGGGAGTGGTGCTTATGGCCAGTTCACCCCTACACTGTACGACCCTAACACAAAATACCCCAGAAAACAGGGGAGATGTACTTGCATTTCAGTGCTCTTGTCTGCTTTTAAATAATATTTTTCTCTCTCTCTCTTTAGGAAGCTTTACAATAGGATGGTTTGGGGACAGCTTTGGGATTTTGCTGTACTTGAGGTGACTCCTAGAGCAGTTGGAATCATAGTTTAAGCTTGGGGCTACAAACAGCGGCCTCTATATTTTGGACAGAACTTGAATGAACCAAGGATCATTTGGTGCAAGAGTGTAAGAGGGACTCCAAAGGTCTGAGCAATGGTGTGGAGGAAGTATTAATAGTAAATTCAGGAAAATACACTCATTTTTTGAGAGAGAATATTGGGATAAACACAGGTAGAAGAAAAAGGGTTAGGAGAACAGAGGTGTAGTGTGGTGTGTTACGTATGAGGAAGTGGTGAATTTCAGGTAAGCCTGAATTTCACACAGCTGATACTGCAGCGTTCACTAATGCTGTATGCAAATCTTCCCCTGCAGTGTCATAACATCGCTTTAGCTGGTTTCTGAGTTTCTGAGAGGTCACAGAGTCTCCAGAGGGGAGGTAATTTTATTGGATATGTTGAAACAAGTAGTTTGGTGTGGCAGAAGTGGAGGTCTGAACCAGATGCCTGATGCTGTAGGTACCTGAAGTGGAAAGGAGCTGGGAGGTAGAGTTTCTCCTCTGTTGTGGTATAGTAGAGAGAAACAGTGGCTTTTTTTAATATATCCAATCTTACGGTCTAGTTGTGCAAATGAATTGTGAAGTGGTGCCTTCAGGTTCAATTTAACATTGGAATAGTTCCCATATGCTTTAAACCTGGTGTTCAAATTTGGCCTTGCGATTTTCAGTACTGTGGAGGGACAGTTCATGGTAACTGGTATGAAAGGAAGCTAGGACAGTTGGCTGGGCTCTAACTTCAGTCATTCTGGAGTGTTCTAATTCAGATGTACAGTACTGGATACATGCAGTGAGATGTGGTGAGGGTAGCAGTTACATATTTCCTTACATAGGAGGAGCCATTGACTTCAACAACAAAGTACACACAGAATTCACAAGAGAACTGAGTTCCTCCATGTCCCTGTGTCCTGCTTATGGAGGTGCCTTTTGCAATACTCCCCGAGAATATCCTCCTTCCTCTGACAAAGTCAGGCTGGTCTCATGTGAAGAGGGGGGGAGAACAAAACAGTTTTGAAAAAAAAAAAAACCAGCTTTTTTTTTTTCAGGAACACGTTGCAGCACTGATAGTCATGAGCAGGAATTACTTCCCTGACTGGTTGTGGTTTATCTTTTAGGGATGTTGCATACTGTGGAAGACAGCAGTGCCCTGGACCTGTCTGTAGAAGGTGAGAGGCAGATGCCGTGTCTCAATTACTGACAGTTTGTGAAGGGGGAGTCTGTCTTGTCTGATAACAATAGTGAGATGCTCAGCTTCTACACAGCACTACTTGGGAAAAGCATCTATTTCCTGTCAATGTCAGAGTGATGAGCAGTCTGTTCCAGTATTTTTGGGGTGGGGGAGTGCAGGCAGATTTAAATATTTGGCATTTCTCTCTGTGTGTGCCTTGAATTTAGCATCAGATGGGTAGCAGTGGTTAGCAGTGGTAAACAAAGCCTCATCTTTGGGTCTGGCTAAAGTCTCAAAGCAAATGAAAAATCTTCCTGTTGGCTTCAGTGAGCTTTGGGAACTACTGCTTTCCCCTCAGGACGGAGAGTATTGGGGATTTAGCTGTACAGGCTGCAGATTTTTCTTTGCGAGCAGTCCTTCATTTGAAATCTGAAGGAAATGCCTGCAGGGCTGACAAAGGAGTCTCTGCAGCCCAGTTAACCTTGGGCATCTCTGCTGAGTCTGGTGATAATTAGCAATGTGTTGATTTCCTCCTGTCCGTCCATGAAAGGAGTTGTCACCAGCTCCTTTCAGAGGGTTTTCAGTTTTCAGGCACTTGCTTGAAATAGTGTTGAAAAGGTGAGCAGTCTTGCCATCATGTTACTAGACTGCTGAGAGATGGATGCCCTCAAACAGACGATTTTTAACTTAGTGCTACCTAACTCTTGAAAGTTTCTAAAAGTTCTGAAAGTTTAGAGCAAGAAAGGGCCACTAAACCACCTATATATCACCCATCTCAAGATGCACATCTGCTGAGATGTGAAGCTCTTTAGCTAAAGTAGATCTTCAAGAAAAACCTCCAGTATTGCCCTGGACGTACAAAGAGATGGTGAACCTAGAAGTCTCTGGTATTTTTTTTTAGTGTTGCTTTCTGAAAATACACATCAGACGAGTGTGTTTTTCAAATGAGTAATGCCATGACAAGTTACATCCAGGACAGCCTTACCACATCCTACAGAACAACGTTCTGCACAGTGTCTCAGTAGGAGGCCATTGTCAGGACTTCATCTGCTGAACATTCAGGTGCCCATGTTCTAAAAATACCAGAGAAGGAACTTTGCTTCCTGAAACTGCTCCACTGGTATATGTGTGGGGGTGGGGGCAGCCTGCCAGCATCAGGTGTCGCTGTTGAGACGGACACGACACACACGGAATGACGAGCAAAAAAACAAAAGCCAAAAAGCCCCCTTTATTGTTTAAACAAGCCCTTTTATATCTTTCTTAAGAATGTGTGTCCATACACGATTGGTTCAGCCAAAGACCATCGGTTCATGATTGGGTGACTTTTTCTCTGTTGTAACTTTGATAAGCTTCCTCTACTTGCAGTCTGGCAGTTTCTTCATCTTGTTTACTCAGCTCTTCTCAGGACTTTCAGGCCTCTTCTAGGATACACAGATATCTGCTCAAGATCAATGTTAAACTTGCATTCTGATCCCTCGGACCAGCCGAGGTCTCCCATAATTCCCCCTTTTTGTATTTGTGCTACAAAAATTGCCCATGGCATCCACTGTAGGGCCTTTTGCAGCAGAGACACAAGACATGGCAACATCAGTAACACAACTACAATGATGAACAAAACCAACAATCCAGTTTTTATCAGAGATAGTAACCACCCTGACAGTCCCCATCCTTTAAACAAGTTATTCAACCAATCCCATCCATCATCTACTTGCAATTTCTTCACTCCATCTTTCAGAAGCTGGATACTTCTATGTATTGATTCAGAGTGATCCGATAAATTCATGCAACACATTCCCTCAAAGTCTTCACATCCATGTCCTTGGGCTAATAACAAAAAATCTATTGCGGCGCTGTTTTGTAATGTAGCACCCCTAACACTATCAACAGCAGTCAACAAGCCATTCAGTGCAACTGACGTAGCATTGGTTTGCTTACTCAACCGACATCCCAAGTTCGTCAGCTTTTTCAAGGCTGCTGCAGCAGCAACCCCAGGTGCCAATGCTGAGGCAGCTATAATTTCTCCAGGTCCCCAAAAGGTGGCTGTATCCCCACAGCCAACCTCAAATTGATGGATATGTCTTTTAGTTAGTTTTTTGTTGCGAATCATAGTAAGGTTGGGTGTTAGTAATGTAAGCCGCCCAAGGCTACATCGCCCACCATTAAGTTTTGATGGAATTCCCCCCCACGCTCTATCCCCACAAATTAAAAAAAACATCCCTGCAGGCAAAGCAACTGGAACAGAAAAAGAGCGTGATATATTGCAGGAGGTGTAATTACACCAGGCTGTAGCATTTCTATACGCAGGCAAAGTAGCATTTACATTCTGACCCTTTCGAGTGGTGTTATAGGTATAGTTAAACATCACACAAGCATCCATTGTGACTGATCCTAACAACTCCAACTCTTGAGGTTCTTGCGTTGCCTGAGGCAAATGTGCATATACACCGTCCGTCCCAGTTATCAACACAAGATCGTGGATTATTGCAAGGTCCGTGAGGCAGAGGTTTTGGCCAAGTGTCTAGAGGGAACCCGACCAAACTGGTAGAAAAAGGATTTTCAGGAGTAGCGACAGAAAGACATAAAGCTTCTTGATGCGTTATGTTTGCCGAAGTTACCCATATGTTCTGCTTCGATTGTCGAACTATCCATTCTTCACTCGCGTGAACCATCCATAACAAGCTGAATACAGCGAGCAGGAACCCACCTGGGGCCACCGTCTGTGGAGACACAAGCATACCCTCTTCCCCAGGTTAATAAATCACATGGAGGTGACCATTGTCCACTCCGCAGGTCCTTCACCCTAACCTTATTGCTGGGGGAAACAGCGGTCATTTTACGTAGGGACTCAAAGTGGCAAGCCATAGGTGGCTCCTGCAAATCCCTCTGTTATATTAACAAAATTCAGCACATACATGGCTTTATTTAACCGCACTTAGGGGGTTCACCAGTCATTCCCCCTTTTTGTTTTTGAAGAAGGCGTTTGAGCGTGCTGTGTGCAGGAGAATGAGGGATACCGGTGATATGGGTAACCCCCCAAAGCTGTAAAAAGGCTTTCACTTGGCCAGAAACATAAGCAGGACCATTATTGGTCTTAATCTGATGAGGAACACCACATACAGCAAAAGCTTGTTGCCAATGTCGAATAACATCCTGAGCCGTTTCTCCTGTGTGTGCAGTAGCTACCATGACTGACGAAAATGTGTCAATAGACACATGCATACCCCAGAGTTATGGGGTACGAACCCCATAACTCTGGGGTTCGTACCATAATACGCGGGTACGTGTTGACCCTGGCAATCAGGGCAGGCTGCAACAATAGAATGGGCCTCTGCAGCTGTTAAATGAAATTGACGTCTCAAGGCATGAAAGCCCTGATGCAAAAACCGATGGGATTCAATGCCTTGTTGTTTCACGTTAGGCACCGGTCCCATTGCCACAGCTGTGACCAATTGGTCTGCCCGTGCACTACCAGCTGCCAGGAATCCACGTAAAGTGGTATGGCTTTTAACATGCAAAACATAATACGGTTGTGATATTTTTTGAACTGTCAGCCATAATAGCTGTAGCACACTAAATAACAAGGCATTATTCACATCCCCCAGGATCGCCTTATCCAGTCGCTGGACCAGTCCAGCTACATAAGCTGAGTCTGTAACAAGATTCACTGCACAAGTAAATCGTTGGAATGCCAAAGTAACAGCACAAAGTTCAACAATTTGAGGCAGCCTTCTTGTTGCTCGACTATGTGTTGCCACTGATGACCATCATGCCAGACAACAGCTGCTTTTCTGGTCCGTCCTGACCCATCTGTAAATACTGTGGGACCTCTCACAGGCTCCTTCTGGCTTAATTGTTTCTGTCCAATACAAATCTGACTTCCTAATTTACATAACGGATGAGAGGGAAGATGATACTCAATTTGTCCTGTATAATTCATCAATGCGGCTTGCAATGCCGAACTGTTAGCTAGAGACCATTCAAAATAGTCCATCTGCACAGGCAATACAATTCTTTCTGGGTCCCTTGCCAACAACTCTGAACATCTCATTCGGGTCTTAATGATGATTTGTGCCAATAATTCAAATAGGCCAGGAGCAGGTTTTTTTGTTACGACAAGACAAGAAAGCCCATTCCAGTACATGAAGTGGGTCTTCCCAACTAGGGTTCCATTGTACGATCATTGCAAATGGTATCGTGTCATCAATTAAAACAAATACCTGTGTCACAACAGTCATCTCAATTCTCCAAACATGCTTTTCCTGTATTGCCCGTTCCACCATCTCAACTGTCTGCCTTGCTTCAGGGGTCAAGGACCGTGGTGCTGCAATATCAGTGTCTCCTTTTAATAATTCTAAAAGAGGCCTCAGTTGCGATGAAGTCAAGCCTAAATAAGGCTGTATCCAATTAATGATTCCCATCATTAACTGGATTGCTTGTGGCTGCATGGTTTGTTCACGCACCTTAGGGCTTAAATAAAGTCATGGGCAGGTGCGTTGTACCTTCTCTGAAGCCACTACTAAGCCATATTGTTCCAGTGAAACTCGTGTGTCAGATTCCATTGCTGATAACACTTGAGATGTTGGAGCAGCCAAAAGAATATCATCCATATAATGATAACAGTACCCTGCTGAATATTTTTCTCTAATTGGGCTCAAAGCCTGAGCAACAAACCATTGACAAATGGTGGGCGAATTTTTCATTCCTTGCGAAAGCACTTTCCAGTGATACCTTTGTGTTGGTTCAGCACGATTAATTGATGGAACTCTAAAAGCAACCTTTTCCATGTCATTCACGTCTAACGGAATGGTAAAAAAACAATCCTTTAGGTCCATCACAACAATTTCCCATTGCATGGGGATCATTGTAGGTGAGGGCAATCCTGGTTGTAGTGCTCCCATTGTTGCCATCACCTCACTGATCCGGTGCAAATCATGCGATAATCGCCATTTTCCTGACTTTTTCTTAATTACAAACACTGGGGTGTGCCATGGGCTATTAGATGGTTCAATGTGACCTGCAGCTAATTGTTCTGCTACCAAACTTCGCAGGGCTACAAGTTTTTCATGATTGAGGGGCCACTGATCCACCCAAACCGGCTTTTCCGTTAACCATTTCAAAGCCATTGTGGGTCTTTTCACACCCTGCAACACAGTGACCCCTACTGAAAATCCATAGTTATCCGAACCCCCCATTGTGACAAATAGTCTCTTCCCCATAAATTCAAAGAGGCCACAGTCACATAAGGTCGAACAGTAGCCTTTTGTCCTTCTGGGTTGGTGATAAGTACTGGTTTCGCTGCCATGAGACCGTTGGGGATCCCCCCCAGGCCCACAGCGCCTTGGATGGTAGAGATTACAGGCCAAGAAGAAGGCCAGTCTCATTGAGAAATAATAGTGACATCTGCACCTGTATCCAATAGTCCAATTACCTTCAATGACGTTGGTGATGCCTGATCCACGGACAGTGCACACACCGTTTGCGGCCCACTGTCAGACAGTAAGTCCAAAACACCTGCAGTTGTCCAGTGGATCCAAACCCTCCAGTGCCTCGGGTGACCTGTTCAGTCCTAGGAACACAACTCATAAAAGGTACAAGTTGAGCAATGCGAGTGCCTTTTTCCACTGTAACAGGTGGAGTGGGTGTCGAAACCATAGCACAAATCTGTCCCTCATAGTCAGCATCAATTACTTCTACATGTACCATAATTCCTTGTACAGTGGCACTTAACCGTCCAATTAATAATGCACTTAGTCCTCTTCCAATGGGTCCCCAAGCATCTAAAGGGACTTTATGTACCCCATGCTTTGTTATAGTTACTGTGTCGGCGGTGGATAAATCCATGCCGGCTGATCCCCTGGTTTTCCCTGATAACCGGTCACAAAGGCTTGTGTTTGAGGGTGGCCGAGGAATGGATTGTTTGCTGATGTGGCAGGCACTTGTGTCTGTGCGCGTCTTCTTGCCGTTTCCCTGTAACAAGGGCTGGCCATTTAAGTGAAATTTAGACCAACACCGCTTTGCAAAATGGCCGTTTCTTCCACATTTATGACATGTGATCACTGCCGCTCCAGCTGTGCCACCCTTTTTATTTTTATTAGGACACGCTGCTTTAATGTGCCCACTCTGGCCGCAATTAAAGCATTTCTGGTCTTTTGTTTTCATAGCAGCTATGGCCGTGGCCAGGGCTGCCATTTCATGCTCTACGGTTCCCACTTTGGCACAGGCCTGTATCATCGTGTCCAGGGTGGGGTTCCCTGGCAATGCCTCAATGATTTTTTGGCAATCGGCATTTGCATTGTTTCTCGTAAGTTGAGTTACTAACATAGTCCTTAAATTCCTGTCAAATACTTATCTTTCTACTGCAGCTTGCAACTTTTTAACAAACTGTAAAAATGATTCTCTAGCCCCCTGTCGAATCGTGGTATATTCTGCTTTAGATTCAGCTAATTTGGCTGTCCGTATTAGGGCTTCAATACCCACAGCCTTAACCTGTTCTAAAATCAATGGATGCCACTGTGCCTGATGTTGTGGGTTAGAAAACCGTCCCGCTCCTGTTAGCACATCCGAACCATTACCAAAACGCACATCATCTCGCGGAAACTGTAAATTTCAAAGTGCTTGGGCATCAGCCTTCTGCGCCCATATCGTTCCGAAAACAGCGTATTGCACCGGTTGAAACATTATCTGCGCTAACATAGCAATATCATAAGGCGTCATTTCTTCCATAGTTAACAGTCTGATTAATTGCATAGTTGCTGGAGAATTCGGACCATATTGCACCACACATTTGTGCAAGTCTTGGATTACCTTCCATGAATACTTTCTATGCTTGTCCATTAGCCCTTGCACTGGGTCCCCCCTTACAACAGAAAATGCCATTGCCGCAGAAGGACCAGCAGCGGGCTCCGTCATTGGGATGTCTATCGCCTCAAACAAATCCCAATTCCTTTCCTGCAAAGCCCGTGCTTTTACCTTCTGCCAAAAGGATAGAGGATTATACGGATGAACAGTAATACGTGCTGGAGGCAAATCCCATGACTGAGGCATCTTTCTGCAAGAGGGACCCCCAAGAGGTTTCTCCGATTGTCGTTCCACTTTCTGGCCCTTTTCATTCTCTTTCTCCCCACCCCCATTCGTCAAATCACTCCAATCGTCAGGCCCTTCATCTGGGAGTGGGGGATACAACAATGGGTTCGTAGAATGTTGAGGTTCTCCTTCATCTGAAGGAGGAGGTGGTGGAGCCAACGGCTCTACTGGAACTGAATTATCGGTGTCAACCGAGGGCACCGGTTCCAGCTCACTTAACATCTCTGCGGGTGTTTTAGAAGTTCTATCATGAGCTGCCAAAGAGCGTTTCATGTACGTCTCATCATCAGAATCCGCCCAAAGCTTCACCCTCCTCCGCGGCTCACGGGTTTTAGGGCATACTCTGGCATCTACAATTTTTTCTCCTTCTAGCATTACATTCCCCGTTGTTCCCTTAGTGTCCATAATGTGTTTATTCCCCTGAGTCTGTTCCTCTAAAGGGAGTGGCATGGGGGGTGCAAGACTTTGTGCAGTATTAGAAGCAGAGGCAGTGCCCTCTGCCTGATCTCGCTGCGCTTTAAAGTCTTTCAGAGTCTCATAAAGCAGACGCCACGTCGTTAAAAGTGCTGCAGCATCTTCGGCCCCCCGTGTGGCACAGTCAATCAATTTATTGCCTAACTCTTTCCAGATAGAAACACTAAAAGAAGTTACGGTAGTTGGCTCATATCTTTGTTCTTTAGTCCATAATAGCATTTTTCGCAATAACAATTCCTCCAACTTAACTCCTCGTTTTTGCAAAATCATTTTCCACATAGTAATGATCATAGTCTCTTCCTTACTTAATGAAGTACTCATGTTCCCAGCAGCTCACCTTATCCAGGTGTCTCTTCCAAAGCCGGCTCCGGCAGCTCTACCCGCTGCTCTCTGCTACGCTGGGCTCCGTCTCCGGCGGCTCTACCCGCCGCCCTTGTAGTCCGATTGCTGTGATCACGTCGGGGTCACCAGATGTCGCTGTTGAGACGGACACGACACCCAAGGAATTACGAGCAAAAAACCAAAAGCCAAAAAGCCCCCTTTATTGTTTAAACAAGCCCTTTTATATCTTTCTTAGGAATATGTGTCCATATATGATTGGTTCAACCAAAGACCATCAGTTCATGATTGGATGACTTTTTCTCTGTTATAACTTTGATAAGCTTCCTCTACTTGCAGTCTGGCAGTTCCTTCATCTTGTTTACTCAGCTCTTCTCGGGACTCTCTGGCCTCTTCAAGGATACACGGATATCTGCTCAAGGTCAATGTTAAACTTGCATTCTGATCCCTCGGACCAGTCGAGGTCTCCCACAATCAGACAACTCCCTTGTGATTTTGTTTGGGAAACTCCAGGTGCTGTGCAGCCAATGCCTGGTAAACATAGTTTCTGGCCGAGTCGTCTTATTAGGACAGAGCAGACAGAGTTCTTAAAGTTACAGTGAACCAAAAATAACAGCCCTTACTTGGGGCTGAGGAGGTGAACAGTACCACAAAGCTGACTGGGGCCTTGCTATTTGGCAAGGAATACGGGATAACTGCAGTGGGGAGGGATAGCTGACAGACTGCACTGTTACCTGAGGAACAGTCACAGCTGGAAGAGGACCTCTTGGTCTGCATCTAAGGATGCTCAGCAGTTTCAGTTTTGATATCTTCTCTGGAAAGATATGTTTTTAAAGCCCAATTTTCATACCATAGGAAGCTTGCTCTATTCAATTTTTGTATGCTTTAAGCTAGGGCTTTGTTTCCTTCCCTTCTTGGTTCTTTATATTTTCTTGGTGTCCTGATGCTCAGTTTGGCGCTTGCAGTTCATTTCCATGCATGGTTTGTAGTGCAGATAGAACAGGACTGCTATAATGTTGCTGCAGAGAGCTCAGGCTGCACTATCAGAAGTAATAGTGCTGGGAATGATGCTGTTAGCCTGCTCTCTCAGCACCTCCGTGCTTGTTTAATTCCTAAACTCTTTGCTTACTGGCCTGCTAAATCCCCATGGAAGATGAACTGGGAGTGCTCTTGGATGTGAATTACTGATCTTGTTTCCTCTGCCTAGTTCTGGTGCGGCTTGCAGTGGAGCTGAAGTCAGAACCGTACTTACGCTGCATTTTGGATGAAAGTCAAAATGAGGTCAGTGAAGATGAGTTCCCTGCCCTTCCTTTCACTCCTTCAGAGGTTGAGGAGATGGGAATGAGTGGCCCTGCAGGACTGGGCTGGGATGCAGCCTCTGCTGCAGAGGGATGTCCTAATGCCAGCTCCCCCGGTGTGATTTTGGCAGTGTTGGTGTCTACCCTGGAGTTTTCCTATTGTTTCTGTGATGCCTTGCAGCATCCTTGGCTTCCTGATGCTCCTGTTAAGCTGTATGGCTTCCTCAGATTCTTCTTTTCCTACCTTACTGATTCAGTTATATGAGGAGCTTTCCCAACCTGTGCCATGGCTCTTGCTCTCTTTGTTCCTAAGTTTGTGATGGTCCCATGGCATACAAAATATTGGGAAGTAACAAAAGTGGGGAAAAGTTCATCTGGTTCATCTGTTCTTGTAAGAGCTGGAGGGGAGAGTGAGGAAAAGGAGTATCAATCAAGAGATTTCTTGGAGACATAGTGGTGTGTTCAGGGTTTTTCTGTCATTTATCCTAAGTGGTGAAGAGGAAGCTTAGAAAAGGATCCTATTTTGGAGGATTATGCATCACCAAGAGCTTGCTGATTTGGGTGTATTTCTGCCTTTGGACTGTGTCCTCACCAGTGAAACATTTTCTTTCTCCATCTCCATCTCCATCTGAGCCAGCAGTGTGCCCTTGCGGCCAAGAAGGCCAATGGCATCCTGGGGTGTATTAGAAGGGGTGTGGTGAGTAGGTCGAGAGAGGTTCTCCTTCCCCTCTACTCTGCCCTGGTGAGACCGCATTTGGAATATTGTGTTCAGTTCTGGGCCCCTCAGTACAAGGACAGGGAATTGCTTGAAAGAGTCCAGCGCAGAGCCACAAAGATGATTGAGGGAGTGGAGCATCTCCCTTATGAGGAGCAGCTGAGGGAGCTAGGTCTCTTTATCTTGGAGAAAAGGAGACTGAGGGGTGACCTCATTCATGTTTACAAATTTGTAAAGGGCGAGTGTCAGGAGGAAGGAGCCAGGCTCTTCTCAGTGACAGCCAATGACAGGACAAGGGGCAATGGGAGCAAGCTGGAGCATAGGAGGTTCAATCTGAACATGAGGAAAAACTTTTTTACTGTAAGGGTGACAGAGCACTGGACCAGGCTGCCCAGAGAGGTTGTGGAGTCTCCTCTGGAGACATTCAAAACCTGCCTGGATGTGTTCCTCTGCAACCTGGTCTAAGTGATCCTGCTCTGGCAGGGGGGTTGGACTGGGTGATCTTTTGAGGTCCCTTCCAACTCCTCATATTCTGTGATTCTGTGATCTCCTCTACAGCTGTGCAAAGCAACTACCATGAGAGGCAGCCTGCCCATATTCACTCTCTTGGGCAAACTGGCAGATGCCATCCCAGGCTTCGTGGATATACTGATGGTAGAGCACAGTGAGTAATGTGTCATGCCCCACCGAAGCGTGGTGTTCACAGCCCTAACACACACACATGCGATCCCTCATTTCCCCCATATGCATTCATGAAGGTGACACAAGAAGCCTGTCCAGAAGTCAGAGTGGCATTCAGGTCTCCTGGGTTGCAGGTCAGTATCTTCACAGCAGGCTTGTCATTGTGCTCTTAGCCAGCCTGCCAAAACCAGCCTCTGTGAACTGAGGTTTGTGTGTCTGCCTCACAGGCAACATACAATTAGTTTTTCTTTCCTTGGTCTGGGGGTCTGGTGAGCAAGCTTAGCTGTTTGTGGAAGTAGCTGGGATGGTGTATCTTCATATGGAGTACAGTGAGCTCCTCTAGCCATTTATTACTGTACCTCTGCTTAGAGGGACAGATGGTGGTAAGCACATCACCTCAGTGTGGCATTCATTAATCCACATACACCAGTCTGTCCAGGGACCTTTTGCAAGTTTTTAAGGGAAATAGGTTAGTGCTTTTAAAAAGTCAGTTCATTGTTGTGAATGTTTGCCATTTCTGTTCCTCACACTAGGTAATTTAGTGGATCATCTGCTGATAGGCTTGACGTACCCAAATGAAGGTATGAAGGCTGCTGCCTGCTATTTGTATGGCAAGCTGTACTCCTCTCCCGTTGGCACAGAACGGCTCTCAGCACACTTCGAAGAAAGGCTGTGTGGTCTCTTCTTGAATACCTTGGGTCATGCACAGACGAAAGAGCTGCAGATTAATTGTTTGGGTAAGGTGTTGCTGAGATAAACCGCAAGGTGCAAGGAAAGGCTTAGAATGAGGAAGAAATCCTTGGCTGGTTTAGATGCCCTGATGTGGGTTGTTCCCTAGAGGAGCTTTCTGCTGCTTGTCTGAAGCAGTCAATCCTTGTCACTCCATAGCAATCAAATGTCCCAGGTCTGCTGCCGAGCTCCCTCAGCCCTCCATAGTACCTTGAACCCCACATTTGCCTAGCACTGACTGATCTTCAGAGTCTCATCAGAGCTGTACTGTGGCCTGGCCTGTCTCGCTTTGATGTTTCGTCCTAGGAACAGACCATCCCTCAAAGTGTCCAAATGCAAACACTATGCATGGGACAGGTGGGTTTTGTAGAGCAGTGGGATGGATTCTAGCAGACATGATCTTCTGATGTGAGGCATCGTGTTATTTAGGTTAGAAAGCTAATGTGGAAGTGATGGTTTTTTGCATTTATGGTTCCAGTTGCACATATCAAGTGTTTCTGGGGAGCACAATTTCAGTCTTTCTGACATTGCTTGTTTGTAAATCATCCAGGGAATTTGTTTTTCTTGTAGGAGGTAAGCAGGAACTGGATGACTCCTCAGATCATCTCCTCAGCTATTAGAAACAGATGATGATTCATTTGAAAGTAGAATTCTGTAGCTCAGAAGATACCCCTTGTGAATTTGTACTGACATGTACTGATGATTTGCATCAATACCTGTAGCAGTGCTCTATACTTTTACACGGAGGCCTTTTTTGTGTGTGCGGCTATCCTTTAGCTAAACACGGCTGTTTCAGTGAGAGCTTGTGGAAGTGGAAGGGGAAGGTAAATGCCAGTTCTCTAGGAAGTACTCCGCAGGAAATGTCTGGTTATTGTTGGGTCACTGATTGTACCTTGGAGAAAAATGCAGGTCAAGAGCTCTCCCAAGAAACAGTTTAAGGGGTGGGTGCTGGAGCACAGAAGATGATATGAGTAGAGTGCTCCTGAGATCGTGTACCAGTGCACATGCACATCTCTGAGAACGAACAGGGAGCAGATCAGACCCAGCAAAAAGCATCATCAACAAGGGGTTGCAAGACATGGAGCTCATGGCAGTATTTGGGGATACAGTGAGAAGAAGCTCCCTAAACTGGAGGTGAGGGCCTTTGTTAGGAGTGCAAAGGGGAGGAAGTTGGCAACAAGTCTAAGGCTGAAAATACTCCTATGTTCATATAATCCTTGCCATGCCCAGTATGGTGCTTACTCTTGCTCCCCCATTCACAGGTTTGCTAAAGGAACTGCTGAAATCTGACCATTTTGTGTCCATTCTTATGAATAATTCAACGACAGAGGAGGAATCTGAGAACCCTGACTTTTTAAAAGGGGAAAATCCACTGCCACTTGCTCTCAAAAAGGTGATTACTGAAGTAGTAGTGTATTGTCAGCAGACATAAAGAATTTGCTGACCTGTATTGAGTCTTAGAGGCACTTGAGTATGCTGTTGCCAACCCCAGCAACAGAGGCTGCAGTGGGAAATGGAAACACTCCCATAGATCACCTCACTGTTCATTCCTACATCCTGGAGGGGGAATATTTTACTCTGGCCTCAGCTGATTTTACTCACTCACACTTGAGGTCTGATACAACACTTGTAGTGCCAGCATGACTAAGCATGGGGGCAGAGCTATTCTTACTCATAATCTCTGTTGTGGTTCTCATTTTGCATTTTTTTGAGTGTATTTGGTCCAGTGTTTTATCTTGCCTTAGCAAGTTTAATCTGTGAAATGCATGCCAAAATAAAGATCTTAATTTATGTTTTTAATTTTAAAATGTAAAGGAAACTGTTTCCTGCTCATATCTGCATAGTTGACTTCCTCTCTCCTTTTGACTTTTCTTTCCCAACAGCTTTTGTTGACCAGAGATGAGATGTTACAGGCAGCAAGTTCTCACTGTGTGGCTGCAGTGCTGGTTCACTCTCCCAGCAGATATGCTCCTGCTTTTATCCGTGCAGATGTCCCAGGTGAAGAAATGCAGTAGCATCTTATTGTTCATCATCCAGTATCAAAGCACTCCCTGGCTGTTGGTTTTAGGAATCAGTCTGGCTCCATGAAATCCACTGATGGCATAATGTGTGTAGTGACCATTTTGTGCCAGTAAATGTGATTTTAGGAATGGAAGCGGGGAGTAAGTTTTCAACTGGAAGTGTAGAAGCAGCTCTCAGCTGGCAGGATGGAGTTTCCACAGAAACAATGTGGAACAGTTTGAACAATTCCTTGAGGTCAAATTGAAGTTTGATGTTAATCCACCAAATATTATAAATTTGCACAGAATTTGGTCTAGGATTTAGCTTTAAAATCTGGCTGTGGGAGACGATTTATTATTTCTCTGTAATCCCAAAAGACAGAAATGCATTCATTTTACAAATTCTTTGGGAGATGTAAAAGTTCTGAGGGGAAAAAAGATCACTGCATCTGTGATAAAGCTTGCTTTGTGGCTTTTCATTTGTGCCAAAGGCTAGAGCCACGATCCAGCTCCTGCCCGCTGCGTTTGTGCTGGGAAGATGCCTGCCTGTGGGACTCTGCTCTTGAGTCACCTTGTTTTGAAGACTACCATACCCCCCAGCATTCACTCCATTCTCCATTCCTACCATTTCATAATACAACCATTCTCCCTGTGGCTGTTGCTGTGCTTCCTCCTTTCCTCCTCCTTCCTCTGCTCTGTTCTAGGAGCAGCTGTGCCATTCTGTGAGCCGCTTACCGGGGTGACCTTATTTGTGTGTGTGTTTGCAGAATTCCTGTTTGAGTGTCTCTCGTGCAGCAGTGAAATTCTCATCTGGTCAGTGTATTGCTGCCTGCTCCTCCTAACTGAAGAGCGCCTTTTCTTCTCAAAGTGTCACACAGTCTATGGTGAGTCGTCAGCCTTTCTGACAGGGTGTCTGCAGTAACACTGTGGGCATTTGTTGTGCCTCTAGCTGAATTTTAACACTTTACACACAATCACAATTTCCACTAGGTTGGATAAAGGACTGAAAATAAGTACCTATCAGACATGTTTGTGAAGTCCAACGTAGCTTGAATTTACTGTGTCACTGTCCTGATGAGCCTGCATCTGTTATAATAACCAGTTATAATGACTGACACTACCTGAGTTACTATTAGGTGTTTCTGTGGACACGCCAAGAGTGGAGTTAGGAAGAAGGGCCCAATTCCTTCTGTTCTTCTGGACTTCACTCCGGCAGTGGAGGTTGAGGCCTATGATTATAAAGCTGAGTGAACTCTCAGCAGTCTTGGACAGTTGTTTCTATGAGTGTCTCAGAAAAATAATTGTACAAATCTTTCTTACTTTTAAAAATTAATGTTGCTTCCATACTGGAATTTGGAGTATTAAAAACCCTCTCTGTGACTTCTCTTGAACGTGTGCAGGCATTGAGTCTCTGGTGAGAAGTCTCCAACATGTCCTGCAGCTGAACAATGTGGAGTTGCACAAGCAAGGGCTCCTGCTCTTCACTGAAATACTGCGACGGTAAGGCTTGCACAGACAGAGTTTGGTGCCCCAAAATGGAGGCTGTGGTGCTTTTGCTTTTTAAGGTTTTTGTCCAAGATCAAGTATCTACACCCCAAGAGCCTTTGTGTTTGAAAGATGTTGGTGAACAAATGCATCTCTCTTATTCTTGAGAAGAAGGGCCTGATGGCTGTTTCTGAACTTCCCAGCTTGTTCTCTTTGTGCATGCATCCACCAGTGTATCTGCCTTTTTGTGCTTCCTTGCCAATCTAGGAGGTGAAATCTTTCAGCTGTAGATAGAGCAGAAAGGAAGGTCCAGGTGTATGTTAGCAGGGCAGCGCCTGCTAAGTGCACCTCTGTGACAAAACAGAGCCTGCAAATTTCATGGCTTCTAGTCCTGTATCTTAATCTGAGCTAAATTCAAACAGCAAAACCAAATTCTGGGCTGAAATATTAATGTCTTCTGTCACTTTTTTTCCCTCTTGTTTTCTGCTAAGGAATACATACTCTGGCTTGTTCTTCTTCATGTTCTTGCCTCTATGATCTTGTTCCCATCCTGTCACGCTAGTGACAGAGTCTTGTTTTTGCCACTTAGTTCCCCCAAGAGAGGCCTTGAGCTGAATTTTGGAAATGTCATAGTCAATTTTGTAGCAAGTGGCAGGGTAAAAAGAAGGAAAAGCGGCAGGGCTAGAACAGTGTGATAATGCCAGTGTGGGATCTGTCAAAAAGAGAAACCAGGATGTGGGAAACACTAATTACAGCGTTTATGCTTGTAAAACAAAGAGAACACTGTGCAATTACTCTCATTTTCTAGAGACACACATTTTGTTTATCTGAGCTTTGCCTTAGAAATGATGTTTTATTTAAAACTATCTCACAGTGAGGAAAGGGGTCTCGTCCTGGAACCTCTCCTCTTGGATTTTCCTTGCAGCTGGATTCTCTTGTGTAGGTGAGCCCCACACTCTGGTGTTGTCCAAGCAGGACTTACTGCAGTGTATCAGGAATGGTGCCCCTTATCTCTGCCAGCACAACCAGTGGCAGGCGCAGTTTAGGGCCCAAAGATGAGAGGCTGCAGGAAGCTGCAAGAGTGCTGTCCTGCACACTTTTCTCCCAGGCTCCAAAGACATCGTGCACCATATTGCAAGTGGGTTTGTGGCTGTTGTATGAGTCAGCAATACTCCTCCATCTCTTCCTTCCCGCATGAGTCAGTGAAGACTTTTTTTTTTCCCCTGATGTGTTTTACTTCAGAAGGCCAGCAATGAAAGAAAGGAAATACAGAGGATTAATAGAATTACAGTATAAGTAGAAACAATTTGGAAATTCAGCATATCACTTATGGCTTGGGCCAGAGGCTGCTCCTAGCGCAAGGTTCCACAAGGCCTTTTTCCTTGCCTTGCCCACCTCCAGCTTTTTCTCACAGCAGAACATGAGGTGACTGCCAAGCTGGGTTTCATCCCACTGCGTGACTAAAAAGAGTGTTTCTTCCTCTGTTCACTTTTTGCCCTGTAGCTGGGCTACTTGTGTAATTTCTACTGAAGCTAACTTTCCTCTCCCATTTGTGCATGGGAGCATGTGCTCCTGCCTTGCTTTAGTCAGGCGTGTCAGTGAAAACTGAATAACAGGGAATACTTTTGACTCACAAGCCTGGCTCCTGTCATGCTGTGCTGCTTCTCTTGCTTCACTTCGGAGAGGCCCTCTGGCAGGCTGTGAGTGCCTCTTGCCCACATGTAGCTGCCTGCCTTCTCCCCACCTTCCCAACTGTACCTGACTTACCAGGAGCCAAATACACACAGTCTGCCATTTACACAGCTCTATCCAATAATGGGATTAATGGCTTTTTCTCCCAAAACTCAAAGGTGTTGGGCTACAAGGTGATCAGACAACCCAAATGGTCAGTATCAACAAGAACTGTCAAAACAGTTGGATTGTGTTTATTTTCCTGGTTACTTTTCAAGTTCATGAAAGTCCCTGTCCTGCTGGCAGCATCTGGCATTAGAAGTGCTATAAGACTGTGAAAGAAGCTATTCTCATGGCATTGTCCTTGATCTAAGATGGTCATGTTCATTTATTTGTTTACTCGGAAGTATGAGTTGCCAGATGAACCCACAAATGCCAAAGCAGATGGCCTCAGCATAAAGTCCTAGGCAGAGAGATCACTGAGTTTTGCAAAGCCTGCTTTTCTTATGCTTTTCATGTCAGTGTTCACTGGTGCAGTCACACAGTTATCCAGGCTGTGAGGATTTTTCATCATAGTAGGGCTCCAGACCTGCTGAAGTTCACTCTTTGTAGCAAATCCTCCACCTGCTCAAGTTTGAGATTACATCCATGAGTACATTCAGAGCAGCTGACTCTGAATACTGAAAAGCATGGCTGGAACCACATGGCTCAGCTGTCCATTTGGTGAAATGAGGAGAGTGCACTACAGTTATTCTCCTTGTTTACTTCATTTCCTCTTCACAGGCAACCAGTGGAAATCAAATTATTCACAAACCGAGGTGTCTGTATAGAAGCCATTGATGTGCTGATGGAGACAGTGAACTGCCCAGTGCTGGAGGTGGCAGTGGAGGCTGTGAGAGCTGTGGCAGCTTTCCTGAGGTAGGCAGAAATGTATTTGCAGGCTTTTCTTCAGCTAGATCTGTTGATACCACGTTGGTCTCTGCAGCTCCCCTGTGGTTGTGTGGGTGAGTGTGCTCTGCAGTGGGACTTCTGGCTGAGACAGGCGAGGGTACAGCAGAGTTAGCTTCCCACTCCCAATGAAGCTGTGGTAGGCAGCAAGTTGCGGCAGCAAGGACCTAGCATCCTGGATGGGCTTGTACTGTGGCTGCTGTGGCTTTGGATAGATAAGAGCAAGCATAAGACTGCACAGAGCAGTGCTTCCTGACTGCAGTGGGAGCAGACAGTGAATGCAGTGAGGGTGTGTTTGGGCGCACATCTGGATGAAGGCACTGTTCAAATATTGTGACCTTAGCATGCCACGTTGTAGAGAAGTGGCAGTGGCATAGTGCTGTCAGAAGAGCAGTTATTTCTGCTGGTGTTGCTTTCCCAGGTGTGATGTCCCCAGCAGTGAATGTGCATGGTGTCTTTCTTTCCACTTGTTCAGGAAGGACCATCTGAGCTCTCCTCCAGTTCCATATGAAGAGCTGCAGAAGCTGCTGGAGGCAGTGCTGAAGCGATGTGCTGACCTTTCCCCACCACAGAGTAGCAAGAGGCATGCAGTAAGTTGAAAGCTGTTGTTGTTTGTTGTTCGGACCAAGCAGGACAGGGATGATCCTCCTAGCTCACAGTGGGTGTTGTGAATATGTTCCGTTCCCTTACCCTGTGGCTGTTGGGTTCTCTGGTGTTTGTTTTGATCCTCATGGCTTGACATGGTACCAGTCTTTGTCTTTGAAGTGGCTGAAGATGGATGCTGCTGAATGTTGTCTTTCTAAATCAGTGAAGATTTGTGGGGCACCACTGAATGTATCCAGTGCTCTAAAGTAATTTGAGCTTTCCTCTCTTCAGACCCCCACCTTTGTAGGCTGCGTAGATCAATCTGTTTTTTTGGAAATAAAAATCTTTTGCTATGACTTTAGACCAAGAGGGTCACCATATATGTGCTGTGATACCTCAGCAAGGGAGCTGTTAGCCACTCTTTGAACTACAAATCCTTTCCTGATTCTGGAATATGTAGTTAGTGTGATGTGCTGCTAGGACCTACACACCTCTGAGGAAAATGCCCATTGCAGATGGCTAGTGAAAAGGCAAGGGTTGAGCCTTTTTGCTTTAGGCTCGGGGCCATGTAGGTTTAGATTGCATGTCTGCAATGGCAAGAGCATCTTGCTGGAGCACCAGAGCTCAAAATGCCT
>NW_010163035.1:21675-25489 GCF_000695765.1 Mesitornis unicolor
TGGCCCAAATTCTGTGGTTCCAGATGTCTGTCTTGTCTGCCTGGAGAAAGCAGAACTGCTTTATGCCCCATAGGCAGATGTTGGTCAGTCTGTTTGCATGCACACAGAGCTTGGTGTCAGAATAAGGAGGAAGGAAAATTAGGCAGGTAGGAAGGACATCCAATCTGTCTTTAATGGGATAAAAGGGGAAGTAATGTATCTGTACGAAGGTGTCTCAGCATCAGATAGGGAAGGAGAAGGAGTTCTGAACTGCGAGGCACCCGTGTGTTGGTGTATTCTCCTCTGGTAGTATTCAGAGAAGACCATCACAACAAGTTAAGGCTTAAATCCAGATTTTGAATTCCAAGTGGTTCCCAGTTTGAGCAGATGGTTAGCTCTGACACTGTAGTTGGCTTCTGGCTGAACTCAGTAGGATGCTTGTGTATGAACAACAGCGAACCCATAAGTAGTTGCTTACAAATCTGAGCCAAAGTAGAGAACTTCTAAGATTTCGTTGCTGAGCAGGAAGAGGAACTCTTTAGTGTTTTCTGAAAAGTAATTGGAAGAAAAAAAAATAAAATAAAATTTGAAAAATCTTGTTTTCCCTGAAAGGTTTGAAGCTCCATTAGCTGAGCTGTTTGAAACTCAGATTAGACCAAACCATGGCAATACAGACAAGCCAGGGCAGTGCAGAACTAGTAGCTCTGTAACTGTCTTTCCCTCTGTCTCCCCTCCCTGGGGAAACACAGTAGTTAAAAAAGCAGCTATGTGAAATGAGGGAGTGAAGGGAAATCTGTTGTCATTGCTGCTGCTGGTATCAGAGAAGAAAGCTGTTTTTTCTGACAGCAAACCCAAGATTTTGAAGATTTCTTTCCTTTAACAGGGTGATCTCCTGTTCTCAGCGTCCCAGAGTCACCCAGCAAACAAAAATCTTAGCAGGGTTCCTCAGAGACAGGAGCAATTCTTGCTCCACACTCTGGAAAGTTTCCGAAATGCTTGCAGGTGAGGACAAGTCACAGGTATGTGTGGGTGGGTGGTATGTGTGTCCCTGTCTGTCCATCCTTCTGGCCTTGCAGCTGAGTTCCTCTATCCATCCCCAGCACTGAAATATCACAGGTGAGTTCAATGCATGGCACCTGCCAGTGAAACAACAGAAGGAGGGATAGTGAAAATTTTGTGACACCTGTATGTGTCTCCCAGAAAAATTGCTGGGGACCTATCAGTTTATTTGGCCTTTGAGGAGCTGCTTGAAAATTAGCCAAGAACTGTTGGAAGGTATGTGTGAAACCGTGTTCCTGTGCCCTGGGGTATGTGGTCTCCTTGCTGGAGGGGATTAACCATTGACACACGTATGTCTGCTCCAGATACTGGCCTTGGATTTGCTCATGTCTGTGACCTGTTACTGCAAGTGAATTTATAGGCACCAACTTTTCCTGTTGGTTTTTTTTTTTAAATGAGAGCTATCTCTCACCCTTAGCTGCACAGCAGACAGTGGTGTATGAAACAGGACCTGCTGTCAGGGAAGTCTGGCCAACTTAGTTATTTTGCCTTGCATCACTTGCACTCAGTTTGGCTGAATAATTCAGTCAGAAGCAGATCTTCCTGTCTGCACTGCCTCAGTGTCTTGGGGTGGTGTTAGAGGGCACTCGGGTTCTGTCATGACTTTTAGATCAGCTGAATGGTCCCCTGGCTGATTTTCATGAGATTTGTTTTACCATGCTCCAGGCACTCTGGCCTGGCTGGGAACCTTTAGTCTTGCCACACTAGGGCAAGATGTTTTCTTCAGAGAAGCTAAGTGTTTCTTTCCCAACTTGTGGTACTCTTGTGCAACGCTGCTGACTTTTAGTAGCTTCACTCAAGAGGGGACTCTGTGTGATTATCAGATTGCTGTGTTTCCAACCCATCAAGTGTTTGTACTGTCCTTAATGGTGAAAGTTGTGATGGAGATGTAGTATCTCCCCACTTCCTTTACAGACTGAGGAGGATCCCTCTCTCCTCTGGTATCTGCTGTGTGTTTGTAGGTTAGCAGTGGAATTCCAGAGTGACCCCATGGCCCAGGAGAATGCTTTCACTGCCCCAGATTCTGAGAGCAAGGACACGCTGAGCAACTTCTCTGAGTTCCTGTTGAGGATTTGTGACAGTCTCTGCATCCCCATGGTCATGGTAGGGTTTCTTTTGAGCTTATTCCTTGGGTACCTGGAAAGGTGTTTTTAATCACCAAGAATGGGTTGCACAAGGTGGTTTTTTTTGTGGAAAAGGGCATGTAGCATAAACCAAGAACAGCTATGGCATTTGCCACCTCTCTAGAGCCAAATGTGGCATTATATAATTCATGCACAATGGGAGTGTCTGGTCTCAGAGGGTGGAGAAATTCATAAAGCTTCCATGTAGGTGGCAGTGTCTTTCTTCAGACTGTGCAATCCCCATAGCCTACCTGCCATGCTGTCTAGTGCATGGCAGCTCTGCATGTTGCAGAAAATGAGGAGTACCTGAACTGTTGTTTCCCCTTCTGCCACTTGCCTGTGTCCCATTGAGCAGTGGTATTTTGCATCTGCATTTTCAATTTCATGCTTCTTTCCAGGAGGTATTGAGGAGGCTGCCCAGGCTACACAGCAAAGGCAGTACTGAGCACTATGCCTCAGTAAGGCCAGGGACATGGTTTAAAAAACAGCCGTGGAGAGGCACAGGTGCTTTAGTGCTCGATACAGACCTGTCACTAAGACACTTCAAGCAGAATTATCAAAACAATGGGACTCTGGTTGTGGTTCTAAATTTTGAGTAAATTTTGCTTGTGCTTTGCCACAAGTTCAGGTATATGGATTCTTGCAATTGTTGGGAGCTTGGAGGTATTTAGGTTTGTATTTTTTAAACAAATCTCTTGCTAGGCAGCTGCAGTAGCATTGCTGTTCTCCTCTCTGACGGGAGGGTGCAGTGCATGTCCAGTTTGGCAAAGCTGGAGTCACTGTGCTGTTTCTTGCTCATTGAACTTGAGTAAAAATTAATGAACTGTGAGGAAATTGTCCAGTGACCTTCTACAAGCGTGAGTTGAGTCATTCTGCTCTAAACAGTTTAGGGCTGGACTCTGCAGAGAGCTTAAGTGCCTGTGTTTGCCGCTATTCAGTAAAATGCTGAAGCTCAGGTGTTAAGTGTTCCTGAAGTCAGCTGCACTTAAGCATATGTCCTTCATTGTATGCCACGCTGGAGAATTTCCCACCTGACCTGTAAGAGCAGTTCTGTCCAGGGCAATATGGACAGTAATGTCAGTCCATGTGCACTGGGGCCTAACTGGCTGCCAGCTGGAATCAGGAAGAAGTTTCTTGTTTGATGTCATGTCTTGTGGAGTTAGCGGCACAGCTCGTAACGTTGGCAGAGGGGAGTGTTAGCTGCTTTCAAAGTGCTCTGTAGGCCTGTGTACTTGCTGCCAGGCATTTTGGTAGAAGAACTGTTACTCCATTTGTTTGGATTTAGAAATCTTAAATTTCTGGGTGGGCAGGAGGCAGGAAAAAAGCTGTTGCTTTCAGTGTTTATTGCACATCACACACCTGATATTTTCTTCTTTCCACAGAACTACCTGGAAAGGGCTGTCAGCCCATCAGTGATGGAGGTTTTCATCTCAACACTTAATACTCTCTTTACGGTGGTGCCAAACATGCGGAATAAGTTCTCCAAAAAGCTGGGTATGAGGGTAGTGTGGGATCATGTTCTCTGTGCTCTTAACTGATGGAACTTGCTGCTACTGCATATTATGGAGGCACTGAGCTTAGCGAGACTTTATGTGGCGGATTATATTACATGTTTACATGAGTAATAATAGAGTGCACAGTCATGTTCAGCA
>NW_010163035.1:25520-46545 GCF_000695765.1 Mesitornis unicolor
GTAATTTGGCGTAGCAATGGTGATGGGACAGATTTTATTTTAGATAAGTTGTGTCAGCTTTACTCTTTCCTCTGGAATATTCAGAATTGGCTGTTCCTGTAGACAGGGATTATGCTGGAATTGTTGGTGGAATTTTACTGTGTAGAAATCCTATTTACCCTGTTTATTCTTTACTCTTTGCACAGCAGAGAGGCGATGTATGGATTTTCTCTATTCTAAACATGTGAAGCTGGTGAATCTTCCCTTCTCCTCCTGAAAAGACAAATGAATCTCCCCTCCAAAGCAAACTACTCCGAGTCTGCTTTGGGAGAGAAGGCCTAACAAATGTATTCTTACTCAGATGGCCTGCCCAGGCCAGGTTTGCGTGGAGATGTGTGGGAATGGTTATGGGACCTGCCTACTCTTTTCCCTTATTGTACACACTCTGTGCTCCTTCAACATTTCTGTCTTGCTTTCTGCCTAGCATCCTGCTCCTTCATCCGGCTGACACTGGAGCTGAAGGCCAGGTTTTGCTCCATACAAAGGTATTGCAACATGTGTCTTGTGAGTGAGCCAAAAATTTCCATATGGGAAAGCAGATCATGCCTTATCTAATGCACCTGATTAGGCAAGACAGATGGGTGAAGGACTCAAGAGTGGTTGCATGTTATTGCAAAATGTGAACTGTAGCTGACAATGGAAAAGCTGGATGTGGGAGAAGGGAGAAGCAGTTGGGTAGGGGGCGGGTGGATTTCCACAGTGTTGTGAGAATTCTGTGCTCTGTCGTGAGCTGCGCAGATAGAGATAGCGCAGCCTGACTTTGGAGTAGTCAAGTCAGTGGGTGTTTTGAAAAGAAGTAACAGTAGCATCGGTTCCATCTGAGCTCTGGCTTCCTAGGCACATATTACCACTCTCTTTTTTCCTTGTGGTGTGGTAATGTATAAGAAATGGGAGGGAGGAGGAAGACTTCAACAGCAAATATTGCAAAGGGTCTTCTGTGGAAGAGGCTGTGATTTCTAGGTTGAGGAGCATTTGGAGAGATTCTCTGTGGATCTGCAGAGATGTTTTACCTCCTCTTTCCTGTGACTGCATCTCATTAAAAGAGATACACAGCACGCCTAGTCCAGGTTACCACTGTGTAAGTTAGGATGGGGGTGGTTGCACCTGCGAATGGTGTGTGCAGGAAGTGATCTAGGCCTCTGAATGCAGTAGTGTGGGGCACCAAGGATGGTGTGTTACAGTGCAAAGATACTTGGTTATGTCTTATTCTGCAAGGAAATTCATTGGAGAGAGCGAAATACCTGGAAATAGAGCTGTTCTCACCCTTTTAGTTAACATTTCGACATTCTTCCTGTTCATCTCTGGAAAAACCATTGCTCCAAAATCTCCTTACTGGTGGTCACCAGTGGAATTGGGTATTGGGAACCATCCTCAAATACCTCCCTTTCTCTGCAGTGTTATGTGTGAATACAGGGTATGATTATTGTAAGAGCACCCCACTGTATTCATGTTGTCCCACATGTCATATGTGAACACATTCACTGCTGCTGCACCCAGCACATCTGTGAGCTGACTCTCCTCTGGGAACTCAGCATTTTCCTGGAAGCTCAGGTTGGCTCCTGGGGTCTTGGTGTGACAGGGCAGGTGCTTGTATGTGATCATTCAGTAAACTGAGGTTCCAGCAGAGAGAGTTTGGTATTAGAAGAGGGAAGAGGATGTTTCTAGCCTTCTTCACTGTATCTTTCTGCTCTTCTTTGCAGTAACCCTGCCTTGAATCATGCCTGTTCCAGCTTCCTCTGCTGCTTGTGCCTGAGCCTTTACTCTGCCACGGAGAAGGAGAGAACTTCTTCTCAGGAGGGCAAGTCTGGGGGAAGAGACAAATTGCTTCATTTAAGTTGAGGTCCTGCCACCCTCTATTTAGGCAATAGGTGCAAAAACCCTCTAAAACCAAAACCAAAAAACACCAAAGAAAGGAGGAGAGAAGAGACGCAGATACATACGCTCTATTTAGAGATTTTTTTGCAGTTTTTCTTTAAGACAGTCCAGTGGGGTGATAAGACTCAGATAATACCTTTTGAAGAGTTTGAAATCCTCTGGAATAAATGCATTTCATCTGCCTATGGTTTTGTTTACATGGTGACATTTATTGGCACAACTGTGCGTGGCTTAATACTACTTGCCACAGACACCCATATCTGCAAATTAAGGTAATTTTTTCCTCTGGCAAACTCTATGAGTTTTCCTGTCTATCTTGTAACTTTCCATAATAGGTAAGTCCCAACTAAATGAGATGAAAGTTTCCACATCACAAAAGCCACTTTTCCCGCTGGCAGTGGTCGGTCACTGTACAGGCAGTATCAGCAAAGAGCTGGAAACCTCAAACAGAAATGTCTTTTCATCCTCAAAGCCAGCTCTGTTAGAGCAGATCTCACACCTTGGTTTGTGCCAAATCATAGAGGTGAGCTTGCTGCATGCAAACTGCAGGGTAGTAGCTTGGCTTTGATATTTGTTCAATCAGGAGCTTCCCTCATTTAATATACTTGAGTTTAGAGCAGGGAGATGCGTCCATCCCTCTGTTCCTCTTCGCTTTGGTGCAGACATTCCTCATCACTGCCTGGCTGCTCACAGTAGTTTTATTTCTAGAGCAAGAGATATCTGAGCTCCTGCAGAAGGGTTTGCCTCAGTTAAACTACACTATTGCTGAAAGCCTTGTCCTCCTGGCCGAAACCCCTGAGCCTTTCTCTTTGGATCAGTCTCTTTGCAGCCACCAACACTGCTTCATACTACTTTTATACTTTGCCTACACCCTTGGGGACAGGTGAGTCAAGAGTGTACAAGGCAAGTGGTTTTGTGGCTGTTACATACCATATATTGGTGAGTATGGCATGTCTAATGTTATTGTTTCCACTCCAATCTCCTTGATTGCAGGTTTGTCCCAGAAGCAGAATTATTTTTAGCCATAAGAAATTTCCTCCTGTCAGCACAGGACCGTGGAGACTGTCCACCTCCCTATGTACTCAGACCTGCACTTTACCTCCTTGCTGTCTCTCAGGACAAAGGCAAAGCCCTGGACTCGGTAAAAGAAGATTTCATTCCTACCTCTTGGACCCTTTTTAGCTGAAGCTAAGGTTTCTCCCCACTCCCGTCAGCCCTCTTGCAGAAAGTATTTTGACATAGGTGGTGAGCGGTGAATGAGTGAAGAGTGCGCAGTGCATCTACACTCTGGAAAGTTAACTGTGAAAATCCACTAGGGAATATAGATTTGACTGAATAAACTTGTGTATGTGTGGGAAGTGTAAATGCGTTGGATAGGCTGTGAATTCACATACGGAATATAATAAGTTTCATAGCTTCAGCCTCCTGAACACATCCACAGCTCTGCAGCAGGCTTTCTAGTGTTCCCATACGGCTCTTTGCTGCTGCTGCACAGCTTTGAGCACTGTATAAAGCCTACAAGTTTCTTAGCCTTTGTGATGCAAATGGGCTTCACAAAATTATGTTTAACTGATATATTTGATTGTCTACTTAAAAGGCAATGTGACTGTTTCTCACAGTAAACTCATCACTTCAGTTTTTGGATGTTCAGTATCTAGTGATTATTTTGTTCTCTCTCCCCCTTCCCCGTTCCCTCCCTCGCACTTAGCAGAGGTCGCTGTGCATCATAAGGAGGATCCTGGATAACCTTGCAGATATGAGCTTGGTCTACGTCCATTGTCCTCTCCTGCTGAAATTTTTCCTGCGCTACCCTGAACTTATGGGGAGATTTGGACACCAAGTCCTTCAGCTCTGGTTTTCATGGGGAAACTGCAAGCAGACCGAGACCGAAGAACCTGGTTTTGGTGCATCTGATCAGCTGAACAGTGCTAACCCATTACTTCCCATTCTGAAGAGCAACTCCAGCATTTTACTGATTTTACTGGTATGTGACTTTCACAAGGACAGGCTGTAATCCTGGCCCTGATTTAGGAGGTTTTTTTGTTCCTAAAGCACTTAGTGCTGTTATGAGGCCAAGGATTCTTCTACAAGGGCTAGTGTGTACATACACAGACTTCCACCTTCCAGGAAAGCCTGACAGGAAGAATGGGACTGTGTATGTGTGTTAGCTCTTCCTCTGTCATCCATCCACTGTGATAGAAAGAGACCTTTTGAAAGCTGCCTAGGAAGGTGGCTGAAGGGTGCTGCTGATATATGCCATGGAAAACTCCATTCCTTTCTCTATCCAGATATACAGCTGGGTACTGCAGATTCTTCTGTGGCAGCCTTTCAGGAAGCTGTTTTGCTAATCTGGGAGCAATGGTTTACTACTGATAGATGAGAAGGGTATGAGGAACAAAGAACTTTGAAAAAGCAGCGTGCAGAGAGCAGGTCTTGAGGGCACAGCTTTCTGTTTGCTTGGGGTTTTAATTTTGTTTGTTTTCAACTGGAGAGTCTTGTCAGAGATTTGTGCAGTACTCTTGGTTTTTCAGGACTGCAAATAACACATTTTATTGCTCTTGAAAGATAAAATAAAAATCTTGGGATAGGGAAAATTAATCAGTGCGGAGAGAAAGGGGCCTTGAAGGAACAGGACCAGAATGTTTGCATTTAGCTGGTGTACTCAGCTCTGTTAACCTGTGTGGTTCTGACAGAATCCAGGTCCTGATGGCTGCTGAGAGGCCTGCTCTCACTTCCACCTCTCCCACCTGCCCTGTCGCCCCTCCCTGTCAGTAGCCACTTGTCCTGTGACTGTTCAGCCTGTCACGTAGTCAACACTTGCTGACATTTCCACACAAGAGCATGAGATTTGCCTGTAAGGGCAAGAGCTAAGAGGTGTGATGTTTGTTCTCCAGCCTGTTAGAGAAATTACAACTATGTATCATTGAGAATAGAAACCCCTGTCAGCAAGCAATGAATGAGAAAGCTTTGACTCTGAGTGGGCACACATTGGTCATTACAGACTAGCATGTATTTGTTCCAGTCTAAGAGGCTATGGAGTAAATTTTAATATCCTAGGTTACTGGAGTGACCTGACAGGAGGGCTTTTGCATAGGGCAGTTCTTTCACAGTCAGAGTGATATTGCAGAGTAGGTAAAAACATCTAGGCATTTTATACCATTGCAGAGCATCAGTAAAAATGATCAATGAGTTGACATACCAGTACAAATTAAAGAGAAGTGTCCCATGAGACTTGCCAACCCTGTTACCTTTGGCAGTAGTTCTGGAACGTATCACTGCATAAACTAAAGCAGATGTATCCATCACAGGTCTATTGGTAAGCAAAAGAGAAACAGTGGCTCCTTACCGAGGGGTTCAGCATTACTGGTTTCCCTTTTCTGTCTTGCCATGTGGTTTGCAGAAATAAATTAATTTAGCTCTGTCCCGGTCTTTAAAGTAAGTTGTAATAAATCACAGGCTTTGACAATTCACCTTTAAGTTGGGGAGGAGCATAATCAATCTGAATTTAGATGGGCTAATAAAACAGTGCAATATCCTGGAATAAATGTACTGTCAGATGTAAACAAAACTTATGAGGTGAATAACCTCAGCCTGAGAATGCACTAGTAAAATGGAAAGGCTACTGCATGGTACAGTGAAACAAAAATGAATGTCCTTCCAAGGATGATTTATTGACTTACTTGCTTTTAATAATTGTGTGGATTAGATAGAACAGATGGCTAGTGGCATCATGTGAGACCTTGAGCTCCTGAGTTAGAAGGAAGGTGTTAACACAATGATGCGTTTACCTGGACCAGGAAGGCTGTGGCCCTTGGTTAGTGCCATTTAGTGCTGTGTGTGTTCATCTGGGGGTGAACGTGGTCGTGATCACACACTGTCCCACTTGTCTTCTCCGTGCTCCAGATCTGAGCTGCTCTCTCACACAATGGAGATAGGCTGCCTGATGTTAGATTACATTCCTGAATGTCATATCGAGCAGATATATGTCAGCAGAGTTGACTGTACACACAGCTCCTTGCCTCTTATTCCTGAAGGTCTGAGCTATGGGCAGGAATCAGACTCAGAGTTAGAGACGGCTTTTCTCTCACAGGCAGCCTGTTCTTACCTGAACTGCTTTCCTTGGGTATGGAGTGCCATAGCCATTTCCTCTCCATCATCCCAGTCTGGATATGTGCCTACCGTGTGATAGGGAAAGGCAGCTGGAAAAGGCAGTAGGCTGTCCCAGCAGGCTATAGGCTTGGTTGCTGAGGCCAGTTTTTTGTTTACCAGTTTCAGCTGTACCATTTGCAGTGCAGTAGCCAGCACTACTAGGGGAGGAGAGGAAAGGTAGGGCTGACGTAATACATGTTGAGATGATCATGTTACATCAGTACTACCAGGGATTTTCTGCCTGATCTTTATGGACCTGCATCTATACATGTTGTGCAGGTGAATTTAATGTTAAACACCTTAACAACAAAAGTATGCCCAAATTAGGGCTACCAGCTGTGGGATTCATCCTGGAGACTCCAGACAGAGCTCTATATTCAAGAAACAGGCTCATGAGCTGAGTGCTGTGTACACGACCGTTCCATTTTCTGTGACTGAGGGATTGCTTGTCTGGTTTATGTGCGTTTCATGCCGTTTAGCTGTTATGTTGCTACTGCAGATGTGAGGCTGCCAGCCTTTTGAAAATGAGTAACTATGGACTGACTCATAAGCTTGATTTTTAGGTAAGCATCTTAAAATGCAACCTGATTTTTCAAAGCAACAAGGAGAGCAGAAGTGCCAGAGACTCTGTGCTCTTGGAAACAGGGCTCTGGCTTTAGGATCTCACTTATCTTAAACCTTGACCTTAAATATATGTTGCCCCTACACTTGTGTGCTGGATGGGAGTTACATAGCCAAATGCATTTGAAGATGTTACTCAGAAGTGCCTATCAGACAAGAGTCTGTTTTGTTTGGTACTTTATTTAATCAGGACGTACTTAATCTGAACAGTGCTTTATTAGACTGTTTCCCAAGGCACCAAATTAGCATAACAGTATTAAACAGCAGTGACTTCTGCCTAATCAGGGCAGAAAGGTAACGTGTGTGCATCTTCCCTCCCAGGACCTGGTCTGTTCCAGCTCAGTGGAGATGGCTTGGAATGTGTTGATGACTATAAGGACCTTCCTGGAAAGAAATGAGGATGTCCTTGTCTGTGACCTGCTCCGCAGTCAGTTCCTACAGATTCTGCAGCAGCTGCTGGTAGAGAGCAGCTCAGCCTCCATACAAGGTGAGTCCCCTTTCTGACTTGGGCTTGCTGTAAGGTCAACTAGCAGGGTAGATGGCTGAAGAGATGCAGTCTGGAATAAAGTGTTTCTGGACTGCTGATGTGGCTTCAGTACTTATCTGTATGAGGAAATTTATGGACTGAAAGGAAACTAAAAGAGTACAGTTTCCAGAGATTCTTGTTTTGACATGAGAGAGTCTTTTTTTTTCTGATTTAGGTTGTTCTGGCTTCAAACTGTGATTGTTAAACCAAGGCAAGACTTCCTTATACTGCCATAAGTGTTCAAGCAGAGAGCTATGCTGGTAAATCTCCCAGATTGAGCACGGGTGAACTGGTGACTGAAAAACATCCTCTTTTTTGCCTCTTCTCTGTGCAAAACAGCTTAGTGTGCCTGAGTACAATCAGTTGCCAGGGCACAGAGACTGGGAACAGAGATAGTTTGAATCATTCATGATATTGATCGCCAAACAGGAACTGTGGTATCATCAGATTTCACAATTCTATTAAATCTCTCAAAGATTTAGCAGGGTTGTGACAGGGGGAAAGCTCTCTATTTTCCTTACTAGCCCTGGCTGTGGAGTTGGGACTGTTGCCCCATCATGCAAGGAGGTGTGCAACACAGCCTGTGAGCTTGAATGGAAAGACGGAACGGTGCTAGGACATCCTTGGCTCCCCTGGAATAGGAGCCCAGCACAGCTTATGCTTGTTCCTGAGGGGGCTGCTGACACTCATAACAGCCCTACTCTGTCTGGGGAATGGAAGCAACAGGAGGGAAAGTGCCTTACCTCCAGGAGTGTCAGTGGGCTGGAGAAGAGGGAGGTTGAAAGCAGAAGCATGGTAGACCATGAGGCTACAAGACTATGGGTAAAGAAGGCAATGTTGGCATCTGTTAGATGTAATCTGGCTTGGAATTGTGCGCATTTGGAGTTATGGTGTCCCCTCTGTTGCTGATACAGGGGTGCCAGGGACTGCAGAGATTGTCTCTTTCCTGTTGTGGGAGTCAGACCTACTCCTCCAAACTGCTGGTGATGGAGACGGGACACTGGGCTAGAGGGGCTTTTGCAAGATTAGGGCCCTTCTGCTGCACCTAATATCCCCAGCTCCACTTCATACTGTATCGTGAACTCATTACCCAAGTTCCTAGCAGCCCCATCCGGAAAGTCAAACACCAGATGTCCTCTGGAAATGCGACTTCCTTGTCTCCCAGCACACCTCTGTGAGGTCTGGGGCAGATAAGTCCAGGGGAGCTGCATGCCTATGGAAACATCAGTCTGCTCTGAGACAAGGAGGCCCAACAGTGGGACTCCATCATGAACATGTTAACATTGAGAACACCCATAAATGTTTCCTCCTTAAAACTGAAAACTCCTGAGCCTTTGTGACAACATTTTCTGCACATGATAGCTGCTTGCTGTAGGTGCAGCTTTACACAATACAAAATCTTTACCTGTTTACAGCACTGTATAGGAGTGAATTTACTAGGGAGAGTGTCTTGTTGCCCTGGGGAGTTGGTGGTCTGAGCAGCTCCGTTCTCCTCATGTACAGACCTGCTGTGTGGGGCTTTAACCTCTACTGTCTCTGCTCTGCCCTGTGGAGCTGAAGAGACAGCATTTTCCTTTGCCACAAACTGGGGGAGAACAAATGCTGTGCAGCTGAGAGCTCTGAGGGGCTGGGTCGGCGTTGTCAAAGCACGGACCACCAGTGATGGTCAAGTAGATGGGAAGAGGGCAGTCTGCAAAGGGCTGGTGACTTCTAGGTTATTAGAGGTATCAATTTGAATGTGCTGTGACCATGCCCCTTACATGGTTCACTAAGGGTGTTAATGACCCTAGTCTCCTTTCTCCCCTTCTTTTCTAGTTGTTCCTAGAACGGTGTTGGCAGAATCCAGAGCGTAACTCAGGCCAACCCACAATGACAGAAAGGGGGCTTGATCCAGAGGGGACTGTAGAGACGAGAATTAAGTTGTGAGTGTGTATGTGTATGAGTGTGTGTGTGTGTGTATATAAGTAAATAAGTAAAGGGAGAATACTTCCTTCCTTAACCCACTCTCATTCCTGAGCTGGAAAATTAAAAATTCCTGGCATACCATCAGGTACAACAGTTTAGAGTTCACTGACAAACTAAGCCGTGCTTTTCTTAGCTAACAGGAACCTGCCTGTTCTGCTGAGCCTCCTTTTCCTGGTGCAACTGCGGAGCAAGGGTGTGAGGGAGCTGGACAGCACAGACTTCAAGCTGCTTCACCAGGGTGAGTCTGTGCGTCCATCTTCTCCTAGAGTCCTTTGATCTGTGATCGTTAATTGTTCCATAAGATTATTAAGGGCTGGCTTTCTGTCCTTTGAGAGAAGGTGTACCTTGCATTACAACTATGGTTGCTTTGAGATACTTGCTAACACACTCCTGTGGGGCTCAGGATACAAGGGTATCTTGTGAATCAGCCATTGGGGACCAGCAGCCTAATGAACCTGAGCTTTCCCTGGAGAGTGAATCCAGACTATATGGGTCCCAACCAGCTGCAGGACTTGCCCAACTCCACTCCAGAGACATGGAAGATTGGGCTGTGTTTGTTTACTCACCATACCGTGACCTGCGCTCTTGTCTGCTGATCCCTACTTGGTGACTTCTCCCTTCTTACTTGGCTATTGGAGGTTCATGCAGGCTGTGAAAAAAGAACAGATACCAGGAGGAAGTTCAGCTGATCCATCCTCTCATCTCTTCCCGGCTCTGACAAATTGAACTCCCCAGCAGACTTTGAAGGACTATCCCCTTCAATTTGGAACATTTCGTGTCTCAGGGCTACCTGTGTTGCCCTGTTAAAGAAGCACTGTTTCTCAGACATTCATTAGCCAAGGGAACTGGGGATGTGGAAGAAGCACGTCCTCTTCATACCAGCCCTCTTTAGCTGCTGTGATTTCAGAGCACAGCTCAGCTGCTCCCAGGAGTCACAAACTCCTGCTCTTGCTTTCTGCTTTGTATTTTTCAACACTACTCTCTGCCCCAGCCACCCCCTTCATTCCCTGCTTGGCTCCTCAGGCTGTGTTCTTCAGGGGTGGGAGTGCAGGGCACTCTCCTCTGATGAGGCCTATGTGAAACCAGCTCCTGGATGGAAGGGGTGTGGGGAGGCGTGTTGATGTGTGTTTTTGAGAATTGCTTACTCAGACTTTAAGCTCTTCAAAAGATCTCCTATGACAGTTTTGCTGAGCCTTGCAGTCCCAGATTTCCCTCCTGAACTCTTGCTAAACATTGTTTCTAAGTGTTTGGTGCTTACAACAAACATGGCACATTTATTCCTACTGTGAGCAGAGCTGGTGAGAGCGGAGGAGCACAGATCTCCATGCCATTCCCCAGCCTGGTCACCATGTGAGACAGGCACAGGGCTGTTTATGGTTGACCAAGCATTAGGATCAAACTAACTCTGTGGAAACAGGTAACTTATAGTCTGTTGCTCTTGAATTCATTACTGCCCAGTGTGATATATGCCCTTTAACTTACCCATTTTCTATTTCCCACTCCCCATTATCATCCTTCACTGCACTTTCTGGTCTAAAGCAAATGCTCTATGACAGATGCCTATTGCTTTGTCTGAACCTCGTGCTGTTTATTTTCACTTCAGGTTGTGTTACCATTGTCTGAATTCTCTCCCCACTGACTGACTTCTTTCTTGTGCTGAGATGCTCTGTTATGCTGGTGTCTGTGTTACGCACATTCTTTTATTTCCAGTCAGTAATCTCTGTGGAAAATGCAGGCCAAGGGATGCTGACCTCCTGCAGCCATCCTTGAATTTTCTGTACTGCAGCCTTCATCAGACAGCAGCTTGTAGTCAACAGAGAGGTGAGGCAAGATTGTACTGATTGCTAAGTTAATCTCAGCAATGTTATAGCTTGGCCATCAGAGACTGTATTCTAACTGTCTCAGCAGGTAAAGTGGAATTTTCCCCTTCCAGTCACAGCATTACAGTTAACAAAGACCATTTTGTATTTGAGATGAGGTTTTCTAGGTTGAGGGGTTTGTTTTGGTTTGTTTTGTTTTTGCTGCCTTCTGATGATTCAGGAATTCGCTGCTGAGAGACAGAACCACTGTATTTTTCTTGTTCTTAAAACACAGCAGTGGGGCTTTGGTGCCTTGTTTGAAATGTTCTACTATTGTCATGTTTCAAAAAATTAAACAATAATAGAGAGCAGCGCTAACTGACCTTCCAGCTGTGTTAGCTGAAAGCTGGTCATTTTATTAACTGGCCGAGTGGTCGCTTGTGCTGTGGGAGATGAATACCAGCATAGCTGGACAGCCTTACTCTGATGAGCTGTGGCAGCTGGGGCTGCCTCACTGCAGCAGGGGTGTGCTCAGCACTTCTCTTCTGCTTGTCAAGCTGGTTTAACCTGTGCCATCCCATCAGCCACTTTGATTATGTTTCTCCCATGCAGCAGTGGCTGTGCTGCTCTCCAACGTGTCGTTGCTAGAGCTCCTGCAGAAGGTTTTGGAGTGCACCTGGTTACGGTCATCTCCCTCTGAACCTGCTTACCTATCATCTGAGGATGCGTTGCTGTGCTCCGGATGGCTGTTGGTTGCATCCCTCTTATTTTATCAGCATCGTTACAACACTGAGGTTAGAACCACTCTAGTCTTCAGATCCAGGGAATGGCTAAACCTTAAAAAAACCCAAAAATTTATATTCTTCATTAGCAGAGGAAAGTGATTTGCTTTGGGCTGAGATCTGCTTGCCTTGGTTGTTCTTTTGTTATTGTCCACAAGTTATTCCGTGCTGCACTTCTCCAGCAGGACTGGAAGCTAACATGTAGCTGAAGGCTGAGACCTGAATCATTGGAGGGTTAGAGGGGGGCAGAAATCCTGTGGAAAAATAAGTGCCTATACAGCCCTCCTGATCCAAATCACTTTTCTCTTCAGGACAGAGCAAAATACATTTTAAGGCCTTTCTTAAGGGAATGCTGGGGGTGGGAGACACAGCTCCCATGTTGTAAGCTGCTTTTTTGATACTACAGTGATCAATAATGAAACAGTCACAATTCAAACCTATTATTGGCAAGTAAGTGCTCAGTATTAGCAAGCTCATATGAATGTGGACAGCTGTCATTGTATTTGATGCTTTGCAGTCTGACAAGAGAGCTAAGCTGGAGTTGTCAGCTGATACTGGAATTGCAATTTCAAACGAAGCACTTTCTAATGCCAACAGAAGGGGATAATGTTTCCTGTTGAAGTACCTACCCAGGCCTCTCTCCCTCTCTTGATACTGAGTTAAACAGCATGTTGTGTGTGTGTAGTGAGCTCTCTTCCTGCAGTTATGCCCAGCACAGTATGTTATTCGGGAGTCAGTGCATCTATTAGTGGATGATAAAATCACATTAAGGGCAGGTGTGGATCTGTACAGAGAGGCAAGGGTTGGTCTTCTAATGCTGAGGGAAGACCTTTTCCAAAAGACCAAACCAGACCACGCCTGCACCTATGACTTTGCAGGTGTGCTGCCTTTGGTTAGGTCTTACAGCATGGGACTTGTATGGACTGTCAGCTGTGTGAATGCATAACAAGACTTTCGGGTCCCTACTCTATTAACTGCTGAGCACAATTTACTTTCCACGTCAGGGTAGGATCTGGGTGGTCAGTGCTGTGCCAAACCTGAAAGGGACTCAGTTCCAGTGGCTAGTGTTGACTTTCATCTCCTGGGAGTGACTCTCTCAGTTGAAGTGCAATCTTTTAGCTGCTTACAACCCTGTTGTTTGGCTTTGTCAAAACCTTACTTGGCTTGGTGTGCAGATGTAGGTGGCAAATGGAAGTGGATCAAGGATGCTTCAGCGTTTCTAATCTTCAACAGTTCTAAGCTTCAGTGTTTCTTATCTTCTGCTGAGGGGGAAGGAAAGGGGATAAGAAGAAGACTCACTTCTCTTGCTGCTTTCTGCTGCTCAGTATCACTGAAGCTGCACAGAGCATCCTGGAGGACCTTGTGGAGAGTCTTTGGCCTTTGTGGCTGTGAATGTGAGCTGATGCCAGGCTGTGTTCCTGAGCCTGCAGTTTTTTGAAAGGAACAATGGCTCCAAGCAATGTGAGTTGCCCACATTCATCTCAGGCTGATGTTAATAATGAGGACTTGTCTGGCCATAGCAGCTTGTGTCTTAACTGTGTTACTACTACTGGCTTTAGTAAGAGCCTGTGGATAAATGTAGGTCATAGATGGTAGGCTATTAAAGGCTTTGGCTTGTCAGTTCTTAGACAAGTAACCACTGCCCTGTTGCAGGAGGTAGCCCTAAGTCTCCTATTGAACATTTCTCTCTTCAGAAGATGGTTTGAAGGACTCAGTCCTGTAATCTTATGCCTGCCCTCCCATGCCAACTCTGCCTTACTGAAGAGTTTGAATCCTTCTGGGGCTTCCATCACTGCTGGTTGGCTGCTCTGTGATAGAAATGGTGCATTGCAGACTGCCCTCTCAAGCCCACCTTTCCCGTTTACCCTATTTCCCAAGTCCCTGAACTCCTCTGCCTCCTTCACCCATGCCGTAGTTCCTAGTCCTGGGCTCTCTGCAGGCTTCCCAACTTCCTCAGGAACAGGTTCTTGTCACTGCTGGCTTTTGGCTGCCTGGCTCCTCAGTCTGTCTGACTGGCTGCGTGGCTGTGGTACAGCTGTGTTTGGCGATGGCTGTTCCTGCTGCTCCATGTGCCCAGCAGTCTGCCAGCCATGTGCCAGAGGTCCTGCAGGGAGCAGTAAGAGAGAGAGACAGGCAAATGAGTTGCACTGTGGTTTGGAAGCTGTGTGGGGCTGGCAATGGAGGATGAGTAAAACTTGAGGGCCCAGTGATGTGACTCTTCCTTCTTGGTCAGACTCCTGAAACCCTGTGGCTGTTCCCTTGGTTTTCAATGGTCACCATTGGGTAGTGTTTAAAGACTGAAAGTATGTAGGGGAGCTTTTTACCTGGTGCAAACCAGCACCATTTTTTCTCTTCTATTTCATTCTCCTCTAGGTTCACCACACACTCTCTCTAGACCTCACAGAAGTGGTGAATGCAGTCATCTTCAGAAAGAAGAAGCCAATCCTGCTGTTAGGTATTTTGCATCTGTTACAGGGATTTGACTGGAAGTAGCTGCTAGTACCATGCTACAGGCAACTGGTGACTGTGGGATGGGATGGGACAGGTGCCGGTTGGCAATCGGGAAGCCTTGGTCTATTTGGCTTTGGGAGTATGGAACTCGTGGTGAGAAAGGGCAAAAGGGACCTGTCTGGAGTTCTTCTATGGACAAATAATCTTTGGAGGTTGGTAGCAACATCTGGAACTGAGCATGAATTGAGATAGTATCTCATAGGGAGATGACAAACAAGGGAATTCATGTTGCCATTCCTGCCTGCAGCAGTCAGTAGCTGCTGGGCAACTCCTGTGGGCCCTTAAGCCCACATTTTCCCTCCCCAACTCTCCCCTGCTATTGCACAGGCACTGACACTCAGGGCAGGGGATAGGAAAACACTGACAGACACTAATAAGCTGCTTCCTGTCTAGTGAGCATCATGCAGTTCCTGAGAGCTGTCCTGCAACAGAACTTCTCCTCCTCTCTGCTGGTGATCGTTGGGCAAAACACAGCCCAAGGTGCTATGCAACCACAGCCGTCATCGCTGCAGGATGCTGCCTTGCACCCCCTTGCCATGCAGCAGGTCTTCTCGCTTGTTGTCAGTCTGCAGAACCTTTTGGTGCATACCCAGTTGCAGGTATATAAAATAAGACTTTTGGAATGACACTAGTGTTGCTGGGCTTCAGGCAGATACCTGAGGAGAAACCACCCTCCTGTTGCAGAACCTAAGGGGCTGCCTTTTTTTTTTTTTTTTAAATCTGGCTGCATTTTCCACCCCTCACAGACCTGTGATGAGGAGGAGGGAGGATACTCTTGCTGCAGCATGGCGCAGTGAGAAGGAAGGTAAATCAAGCTATGCGGTACTCCCTGCTGGTGAACCGGATAGCTGAAATTTTGTGTACTAATGACGATCTCTGTTTTCTCATCTCCTGCTCTGCAGGGATGCCACACCCATAGGGACAGAGGTGGGAAAAGTCTAACAAATCCCAGTCCCTCCCCATGCCCCTGGCAAGGTGCTCTGGGGGGTAGTACATCAGCGTACATTTAACTTGCTCAAGTGATGTTGGGCTCCAGGGGATAGTACATCGGTTTACATTTAACTCTCTCGAGTGATGTTGGGCTCCCATCTTTATTCTTTGGAGGCTGTTACATGATTTTTTTTTAAGTCTCAGAATAGGTAGTCATGCCTTTGTCTGGCTCTTTGATGTGACAGATAATTTGCAGCACGTTGCATCCTGTGAAGGAGATGAAGGGTGTTATTCTCCTGTGCCGCATGCTCTTCAGATCCTGCCACTTTACCAATTTTCCTCTTGCAATAGCTGTTGACTGATTTTTTTTTTCCTTTTTCTACTTTTTTACCCCCTCTTGGTATTCCAGAAAGACTCAGTGCTCTCTCAAGCCGTGGTTACCTGCCTGGAAACCTTAGTGGAATACCTGTATGTGAAGAACCAGGATGTTGGTAAAGTCTTCCTGCTCTTTCTTCTCCTGGGTTTCCCTCCCACAGTGATTTTGAGCTCTTTGATCTCTATCCAGTAGCACCGTGGAGCAGATGCTTAATGAGTTTATTCCCAATAAGAAAAATTATTTGTATGCCTGAAGTTAATGGTGTGCTTTGTGGGATGAAATCACAGTGCCTGGCTCCCCTGCCAGCATGAGCCCTCGGTTTGGCTGTGATCACCAAGATGCTTCCCAGAAGGAAAAAAGTCACTCCCCAACACCCTCCCCCCCATATGGTAAGAGCGAAAGGTTTAGCAATGTATAGGAATAGTCTTTTACTTCCAGGCCAGTTGTAGCAAACCTGTAGGCCATAAATGCAGGGGAGGGAGGATCTGAACATGGTGTGTCTTCCACATGAACAGTGCCAGTCACAGGTTGGCCCTGAGGGAGGGGAAGGGAGAACAGGCTACTACTATGCAGCCTAAGGGGATGGAAGCTGGAAATTCTCAATGTTCAGGAGCAAATGCAGATCTTGGTTTATGGAGTCCATGTCAGACTTAATTGTAGACCATGTTAGCAATATGACATAATATGTATGGTCGGGGGGGAGAATGAACCCTTCTGCTTATTGTCAGCCTCCTGCCACAAAGTCCAGGTGCTGGCTCTAATCTTAAACCAGACAGCAAGTTCTCTGTACCCTGACCTGTTCAATTCTGTCATTTAAACACTGAGAGAAGAGGATGGAGTGAATGAACATGAGACAAAAGGGACACTGGTGGGAGAGAGGAGGTTGTCGAATGAAAATGTAATACTGCAGATGAATGACAGCCAGTAGCTGAAGGGAGGCTATGAAAAGGCCTGGTTAAAAAAGAGAAAGGTGGCATGACAGAGAGAGGTTCTGCTGATTTGGGATTAAGCTAATGAAATGTTGCTTCAGCAACAGCTGAACCTGTCGCTTTGGCTGCCTAAATTGCTGCTGCGATCCAGAAGTTCACAACAGCAACAGCAGGAGTCTCCTTATTCCAAGCAGCATGAGGGTCATAGCTATGTTTGACTGAAAGATGTGAGAATACTGCAGAGTGTGGCCTGGACTCTGCCTCTAGGAGTTGCTTCATTTGAGGCTTTCTAAAATCCTCTCTTGAGGGTTACCAGAGGTCTCAGAGACTTTTCCCAATGTGCAGAGCAAGCTCAGTGCGCAGTGCTGGTACTTTCTCACTTCCACCAGCTGAAAGATAGCCCCCAAACATTCCACATGACTTTTTAGTGTTGTTTTCCCATAGATAAGATTCTTGTAGTGGCAATAGGGTGATTACAGGACTGCCAGTGGAAAAGGGGCCTTTCTGAAACTCTGGTGAGTTGCCATGGTATAACAAGTTATGGCAGCTGACCTGTTGTAGTTGTCCATCCTCCCATGCTCCCAACGTGCAATAAATACCAGGTAATAACACTCGACTTTAGCGTTCAGTGAGATATTTCATGCTGTCACAGACAGTCACCTTGAGCCTTACCTCTGTTTATCAGATATTTTCCTTATTAAGAACATTTTCTCTACTGATTGTTTGCATTGCTGCCATCAGTCTGGCTGGTCCCCGTAGTACGCTCTCTGATGCAGATCCAGGATCAGTTTATGCAGCTGATGTTATAGGGCTTGCTTTATTCCCTAAAGGGTATTCTGCAGCTAAATAAAACCCGTGGTCAGGAAACTTGTCCTCATACTGAAACCAGCGGATATTATTTTGAAAACCTTGAGCTAAAGATACCCCTTACGATTTTATGACATGCACCCCAGGAGAAGGTTTCTCTTCCTGTACCAGCACAAAGATGGACAAAATGTATTTTCTGCTTTAAAAAGCTATTAAGCTTTTATCCTCATGACTAAACTCTTGCCCAAAAAGTGACAGATTAAAAAGCAAGTGAGAACAGAGCAAAATATCCCCTTAGTGTTTCACAGCATGGGGTCTAGAAGAGAAAACTTGGGGTCAGTATTGAAGACTGTCCTTATCCGGGTCCAGCCTGTCACTTGGCTGATTTTAAAGCTGTCTTTGATTGACTTCTCCTTCTCTCCCAGCTCTACATGTTGTTTCTCAGCCCTGGCACCGCTTCCTGCTTTTCACACTGCTCAATGGGGGCCAGAAGTCTTTTCTGCAGCCAGAAGTTCTCAGGCTGATGACTTTGGTGAGCAGGGGAAGGGCAGGCTGTTCTCTGGCTTTTTCAGTGTGTTGGTACAGTGCATGTGGGTTGGTTACTGGAGCAGGAACTACCCCCCTATGCACTACTCCCCTATGCAATCTCAGATATTGCTGTGCCTTTCTCTGTCACTGTGTTCGTGCCCTGTAATAATGGTACTTTCATGTGAACTTCTCTTCCACACCCTGCAGAAACTGACTGCTGTTAACGAGCACGTCCTGTTCTTCTGGTGTTTGTAGCATTTATTTATATCATCTAGGACCCCTGGGGAGGAGAGGGGAAGCCTACAAAGAACACACAACTGCTGTTGCCAGTCAGGGAGCATGCTGTGGCTCTCCTGAGAGTGGAGCTCTGCTTGGCGTCTCAGCTTGGCTCCCGGTCTTTGACCTTACAGACCTGACTTTGCAGGGCAGGGAGTTACCACAATCTGTAGCTGGAGCCTGCGAGCAAGAGAGGGAATATGGTCCTACCCAGCAGAAATACTGAAGATAAAGTCCTCATGGCAGTGGATGAGGGGAAGGGGCTATTAACATGAACCTTCCCCCTCCAAATACACAATGAGTCTGTGAATTTTGTTATTCTTTTTTCACTTTTAAAAGGTTACCTGGTTTATTTTAGTTGCTCCCTGACCTAAACCAAAGTAAGTCTGGTTATACATCAGAGCACCATCAACATGGATATTCACACTGGTTCTGTTAGAAGTGATATAAAAATCAGGTCTGTGGTTAAGGTGCTGCAGCATCCCATTACATAAAAGAGGTCTTTCCAGGAGATGAGTCACTGTTGGAGTTTGTGGATCTTTCACTATTTAATGCATCTGTTTTTCCCTTTGTTCAAGTTTCTGAAATATCAGAGCAGCAATATTATTTCTCAAAAAGAAATTAGCCAGGTTCTGCAGGAGGCAGCAGAAGCCAACTTAGCAGAGCTGCCTGAGGCCACATCTCGTGCTCTTCACCTCTTCCTTTTTCAGGTAAGAGAGCGAGAGAGCAGTGGCTGCCCAGGAAAAAGAGAAGGGAATCTCTAGGGGATTGCTTTAGCCTTTGATGGGGAGCAATAAACTTCCTTTGAGGAGGTTTTAGTAAGATGATGAGGAATCCTGCAGCTGCTAGCTTGGACTCCTGCCTTGAGGGGTGCGCAGTGAAATGGGAAAGCGAGTGATGCCAGCAGCTGCCCCAGCTGAGTTGTCGGTATTGTTGTGAGCAGCCCCTTGATTCACCCCAGATCAAAGTCTGAAGGTCTCACTGCTCTGTGTGGAGACAAGTGAGGGAAGGAGGAAGGAAGGAACAAGCCAAATGGTTTCCTGTTGGTCTGGAAATAATTCTTTCTGCCTTGCAGATTCAAAGCAGTCATTACCAGGTGGAGCTGGTGCAGCCAGGGACCATTCAGACCTTGCGGGAGTGCCTCCTGGGACAGAGGAGCACCTGTGTAAAACAGCAGGACATCCTGTATCCTTTGATGGGCAGATGCTTTTGATAGGTGATGTGAGAGTGGTAGGGGTAACAGAGGTGAAGGGGTTACTTAATCCTTCCCTTGTTACAGCTGAAGGCACGCAAAAGTGGAAAAACTGAGTGGTTGCTACACTTGGATAACTCTGGGATGAAAGACTTCATCATCCCCAAATTTGAGAAGACATTTAGGAAGTGAGGAGACATTTGGGATTAAAGATGAGTCTCTCTGCTGTGGTTGCATTCATCTACAGGGCAGAGGTGGTCTGATGAAGGGGGGAGCAGGCCAGGGAGCCTGTGAGCTCAAAGCAGTAACGATCCCTGTATTGATTTCCCTGGAGGATGAGCAATTGCTTAACCTCTGCCTGCGTGCTAACAAGCACCAGTGTGCGTGTGAAGGCATGGAAACCCAAAGATGAGCACTTTCTGAGTACAGAGAGCATTCGGAAACTCCTGCGTGGAGTTACCAAAGTGCCTTCTGCTTGGCCTTGGCCTTAGAGCCCCTTGCTGAGAACTGAATTCTCTTCCATGGATGAGAGGCAGGGCCCATTCTCAGATTACTTGAGGAGAAAGAGGAAGCCTGATGCAGAATTTGTTTACTTCTCCAACTATCTGCTTTTGCCTTCCTGTTTTCATCACACTGCACTGCCTCAGACAGGTAGCAGGGATGGAAGTGGCCCCGGCAGTGATTTCCTGTTGGGGTGGGGACTTCCTCTACTGTGGGACACTGTCACCAGCCACATGCAGGACATGTACTGGTTTGTTATCTGTGAGGAGGAGCTTGTCCTCCTCAGTGTGATACCACTGCTCTGTGGTGGGATGGCCAGAGCACATGTTGTCCAGATAGAGACTATCCAAGCCCTCCCAAGAAGTTCCTCTCCACCGCCTTTGCTTGTCTGTATGGGAGTGAGGAAGGGTGGACAGGAGGCTTTGTTACATTGCCAAAGTTGCTCTTCATTTCTGGCTTTTCCACATATGAAGAAACCTTCACATCTTGTTGTTAGGGAGGGGTTTGGGTATGCTCAAAGAGCAGCAGTGGTGGTCTACTGGTATAGGATAGTCATGAACATGGGAGACAAAATCCTCTAGTCAAAACCAAGCTTTGACGGCAGTTTTGTTGAAAAAGAACTTTCTTCAGGCTCACCCACTCTGCTGTTTCTCACATGTGTTGGGGGGGTGGTCCATGGCTTGGGGGAGGGCTGGTTTAGTAATGAAAACCTGCCAGCAATGTGTCAACTGTGGATATTCCAGCAGCATGCTGGAGTTTCGGCCATGCCTTCCTTTCGGTTTCCGCTCATGCCGTCGATGACAGATGTCTGGGAAGTGTGGCAGTGTCCCTCTCACACATTGGAGACTGAAATGAGAAGATACAGTGCATGCAGTAGAGGAACAAGGCAAGAATGGAATAGGAGACGCCATCCTGCCATTTATTCCTAGTGAGTAGTAGAGGGAAGGTGGATGAAGGAAGTCACTTGTAGCTCATTTTCAGAAAAAAGGTTTGTTGAAAATAATTTATAAAGCTCAGTTGCTGAAATGGCTCCTCGTTTCCTTTTCTGTGTGGGATGAAGTTTGGTCGCTGTTCTTCAGTTACCAAAATACAGAACTGCCTGGTGCAACGGGAGCAGCCCCGGGGGAAAGGGGGGCGCGGGGCCCGGCTCCCTTACCCCGCACCGCCCGCAGAAGTCCCGTCGGGGCCGGGGCGGGGCGGGAGCTCAGGAAGTGACACG
>NW_010163036.1:0-27292 GCF_000695765.1 Mesitornis unicolor
GCTTGCCAGAGAGAAAGGCTGGCCCTGGGGCTCTGGGCCTGCCCTCCAGCTCCCCCTGTGTGCCCTGGGCTCCAGCTGCGTCCTGCTGCCAGGTCTGGGGTCCCCTTAACGGGCCAGAGTGTGGCCACAGCGTCCCACAAAATGCTTCCTAATAGCCAGTCTCAACCACTTCCCCTGGTGCAGCTTGGAACCACTGCCACAAGTCCTATTCCTGGATCCCCAGGAGAAGAAATCAGCACCTTTCCATTGTCAAAGGAAAAGGTGCCCGAGCTGAGCGAGCCTTAGCTTTCCAACAAAAATCAGTGCTTTCCATGGGGAAACATCTGTAGGCTTGTAGAGCCCTTCACAAGTCCTCCTCAAAACCCTTGCTTTTTTTCTCATCAGCTCTCTTGGCTCAGTTTAACAAAAGTCTCTCGTCTCATCTGCTTTAAGAATCCACTGGAGAATTCCTGGTTCTCCCAAGCAAGAGTTCCCTGCTGTTCAAGGAGTCACGCAGAGCAGAGCGCCCTTGGTCTGGCCATGGTGAATCTGTTTTTTGGGTAGTCTCTGACCAGCATGGTGAGTTTATGTTATTTCAGGCATTTGCTACGATGTCTGTGGCATTTTTGACCAAATACTACAAGCCTTGTGTGTAGAAACTCTTCTTCCACATATGCTTGCTGTTTTCAAACTTTTTGTCCTTATTCTGAAGACTAGCAAATTATTTTCTCAAAATGGAATTTGGTGATGGTTTACCATACAATATATAATGAAATTATTCTGGTGATTAATGGTGGTATTCTGAAAGTGGGAATTAATGCTTGCAAGTGACTGTATACAATTTTTTTCTTGCAGGTGTCTGTGAATCTCTCTGTGACAGTTCTTTGAGGCTGCAGGTAAGTGGGAACAGGTGGCTGGTTCTGTCTTTTCCTTCAGTGAGCTCTCTGGTGCCAGCTCTGTTCTCCTCTCACATTGAGTTTGTGCTTAATGATCATCTGCTGCCTACAGATTACACTGTATGAAGGACTGAGATGGTTAAACAAGGGGCTAAGACTAACATCTGTAACGCGTTTGGCCTAATCCTACTTCAATTTTTGTCCAGAGCAGTTTCTTCCCTGATGAGTCAATGGAATACCAGGTGTCAGAAGTGTACAGGCACAGATCTACATTTTAGACAAGTGCTATTTTGTGAACACACATAACTTTGCATAAATAACATAGATCTTGAAACCCCTGCTAAAGGCTACTGAAGAGTCTACAAAGTCACTGACCTCCTCTGGTTACTTTCTAGACCCAAAAATCCAAGGCAGGGAGAAGGTGGTATTTTTCCCTTCCATTTTCAAGGGAGCTTCTTCTGTTGTGTAAGACTGTGCTGCACATGCATCGTGGTAACGGATAGGTGGTGAGTGGTAGGTTATGTTGAATTTCATTTTGGGATGTGGACCAAATAGTTTTCAAGCTGTAGTCCCATTTCTGCCTTGTTATTAACTGGGATGAAAAAAGAGCTATTTTATTGGTGTTTCTGAGCCACATTGGTTTACCTGAATTTCTGAAGAGTCATTTCCAGAATGGAAGTGAGATCACGATGTTGAAGAGAGAAGTTTGCTCTAACCTTACTGGTGGCATATGTGGAAGGACGTTACTGTCCGGGTTGGAAGGCCAAGCACAGGGACTGAGCATCACACCTCAATGTATCGGGCAAAGAACCACCTCAGATTTTCTCTTGATGCTGACAGCGGTGTGTAACACCGTTCTTTCACACAAGTGAGCCGCGTGTCCTCTGACATTCCATAAGCTACAGGCAAAGGTGAGAAGTGATTTAGTTGGATTTCATTGAGACATCGGCAGTATTGGGAGGGGGCAGGTAGGAAATTCTGCAGGAATTACTTGCTTGCTTTAGACAGAAATGTCTGATTTTTTGTTATAGACTCCCTGGCACTGTAAGTCTTACTGTAGCCCTTTGTAAGATGGGTGTGGGAAAAGGATCACTGTTCTTCATTTCATAAATGTTAAGATATAATCAAACACTTCTGGCAGGTGCGTGATTGATACTGTTGTTCTGAACAAAGGGACACTTGGGCTGTTGAGTCACTTGGTCTGCAGCAATTTCAGGTTTTAGTGTTCCTCTCCTTAATGGTGCTGCTTGTACCTAACTCTGCCTCCAGAAAGGGCAACAGGGGTATTTTTTCTTCTTTGTTTGGAATATTTTTTTGAATATATAAGGAAAGGACTTGCTGCTTGTACAGACTGGAGGTCATGCAGCACCGAGCATCAGACAACACTTAAGCCGTGGGCTTGAAGACCTCAGTGTGATGTCCTTGGGAAGCAATTGGACAAGATTTCTGCCTTCATTGGCAGAAAATCTTGAAAGCAGAAAATTTGACCTAAATTTTCTAGTTGTCCTGATATTTGTATTTGAGATGAGCTACTGCTGAGTTCTGCTTCTGGAGAGATTGCTATCTTCCTGACCTTTTCTTTCAGTTAAAATAGTTTAGTGCAGTAGAAGGCAGGCATTTACCAGAGGAGTCATCAGGAACGCTTGGATCTGAAGTTGTCAGTGCACACAGAACCAGCTTCAGCCTCCCAGAACTCAAAAGTCTCTTAAACAGTATTTATTCCCAGGCTGCAACCTATCCAAGTAAGGTGACGCCAGTACCTCCAGTAGTTTTCATAATCGAGCTATCTTCAGATCTTTGTGCTAAACCAGAGATCTTGATTTTACAAAACATTATTTCAAAAACAGAACAATAAACCAACTTCCACACGAAAGAAAGAAAGAAACAAACAAACAAACAAACAAACTTAAAAAAAACACTAAAGCAAAACCTTTCTTCCATCATACTGACACACCATGGCTGATATAAGGTGCTTTGCCCCAGATCTAGAAGGGTGCTGAAAGATTGCTTACCATTCCAAACACAGTATGAGCTGGCTGCTGCTCAAGGGATACGGATAGTGAGGGCCAGTAGGACCTCACTGACCACCCCAGTAGGGCAGCAGGGCTGTCCCAGAGGTGGCTACAAGCCCGGACCAGCAGCCAAGCCCACGCTGACAACGCAGGTCTGATACTAAGCCAGGAAGTTAAGTCCAGATCACCTCCAGACAGTGTAGCCAAGCACTGACAACACAGTCCCACGGTGGCCACGCAAGTCCACAGCAACAAGACAGGCAGAAAACCAGCCAGCATACTCAGGTACGGAGCAACAAAAACCAGCACTCCCACAGCACTGCTCAGGGAGGCAATGACAGCCCCAGGCTGAGCTTACATGAAGCTCCTGGGCTGTGGGCAGGGAGACCCCAGGAGAGGCTGAACAGGGTAATCAAGGTGATTACTGCCCTCTGGGCCCTGGGAAGAACTGACCAGTCTAATATTTCAACACAAAACTCACCTATTTAAATACTGCCTTTTAGACTATGTGCTTTCTCAAACTATGATTCTAACCACAATTTTGTTCCACTACCAAGATAAAATGCAAGCTTCTTGCTAACCACTCTTCTTTCTTCTACAAGCTTGTCAGATATGCTGTTATACATCAATTATTAATACGTCAGCCACATATCCAGAAAAAAACTTTGGGTCAAACCAGCATTTTACTGGTTTGATGCATTTTCAGCTAGTGAAGATGGGCTGGATTCTGATCTTTCGTATTTCATGGCAGTAACCACATTGCTAGCCAGTAATGAGCAAGTTCTATCAGCACTGCATGCTCTTACCCTGAAACAGTCCCCAAGAGCCCAATCTAGAGACATTTATCTCACTTGTTTAATACAAATCTAGCCTCCTAAATTACTCTTTTTCCATGTACAGCTAGCACTAGACCCCTGAGGCACCAGAAGTAAGTAATCAATACAAATGTATTTTTTAAACTGTTTTGGTATGCGTGTATTGCCAAAAATCAGACACTTTCTGTAGATTTGCATACACTGAGAGTTACAGTTCTGGATGTCTGAGAAAATGGTCATGAATGGAGACAGTAGAGATGCAGACAAAAATAAGCAACAAGCAATAAAAATCCATGGCAAGAACATAGCACATAAAGAATGGCAAAATGCTGTCTGTTAACAGAGGAAGGGCTTCAAAGTTCTCAACTCAAAGAAAGCTGTTTCTCAAAAAGTCCAATTAAAACCTCTAAGTGTTTCTCCTGATCTTAGGAAATTGTCTTGTATGCTTATGTTTGCAGCTCAAATCCCCCAAAAGTCAAAATGCCCTGCCGCCGACAACTCATTTCTCCTTTACCCTCCTGTTTTCTCAGTGGCATTGGATGTTAATCACACCTTGAGCTGGTAGAGTTAATGATGTGGCTAACAGTGCCACAATGGATGAAAGCGTGAAGTTAAAACTATCTCCTACCTTCCTGTAACTGGCCCTTAGGCCTTCAGGACTTTGAAGTGATGCCCACTGTTCTAATGCATGCACAACTCTAGCTTAGTGATGTGTCCACAGATCAGCTGAAATGTTTTATGGGTTAAAAAACAATAAATTAAAAAAAAGTATCCAAACCAAATATATCACATTTCATCTACATATAACATACTCCCAAGTCCACTAGTGTTCCTACATAGTCTTTTTCACTAATTTAGCAGAAAGGACTGTCACTGATGCACTCCCACACTGCATGAAACAAAAGGTGACTGACCGGAACCTCAGCAGCGACTCTGCTCTCCGCCTGTGAGGACTGTGACTGTTTGGAGCCAGGGCAGCTCCCTGAGTCCTCTCACCCTTCATACCCATTGCGAATAATATGTCATGTCCTCATCATTTCACAGAGGGGATGGGAGGGGTTACATTTGTGACTGGATGCAGAAGAGCAATTTAAGATCTGAGGGCTCTATAAAGGATGGTTAGGTTACTAGGAGACAACACGGGATGTTTGTGTGCTGGCTGTGGAAAGGAGCACTCTTGCCTCAGGTGGACTGTCCAGGTCCTTGACTGAGGGCCAGGAAAGGGCTCTGGAGGTATTGGAGAAACCAGCAACTGGAGTTCAAGTTAACAGAAAGAGAGCAGTGGGGGAAAGCCGGATGCCTAGCAGTCACTAATAATGATATATGAATCTGTTTTTCAGTAAAAAATCCCTGTGCTTGAAAAGAGGAAGAATGAAGGAGCTAATTCCTACATTTTTAGCACTACTTCACAAATGAGGGCTTGACTGTTTTCCTACATTTTTCTTGTGTGATCAGAAATGGCTGGTAATGCATGCAATTTAAACAGATTGGTGCACTCTGTCAGAATAAACCTTTGTCCACTACTGTCTGAGGCCTTATGATCAAAAAATCATTAGATATAAATTAAGGTTTCCTTAATTTATGCCTTTTGTGGTATTTGTATACCACACTCTAAACAGATAGATTCTCCCCTGCAATCATAGCGTCCTGATGCAATCGTATGCCTACCATATGATACGCAAATGAATGCATTACGATACTGTGGCTTAAAGACTAGGCCTTAAGATCAATACAACCATTACAAGCCACTCTGAAAAATGTAACTGAAATGTATTTTGCTCTTAAGTGGATGAAAATGTTTGTAAGTGGGAAGGCTAAACCCAAAAATCATTAAGGTGACATTTGTTGGGACTCACAAACAAATTAACCACACTGCAGTGGAGTCTTCATCAATTGGCTACCTGGGTAAAGAAACCCAACTGGCAACTAAAAAGATCCATTGCACTTTCCTGCTCTAGTATGTAAGACACTGATTTACTCTCTAAATTTTAGACATTTTTTGAATACTGCCAATACTCCAAATTGGTTTCAAATAGCAATACCGGGTGTTCGGAATATTTCCTTGAATAAGTGGGATGCTCAGCCTTTTGGTTTTCATGCAAAACAGAATTTCGTAACATTCAAAACAAAAATTTGGCTTTTGAGACTGTTTAACAAATCTTTAGACCTATTTCACATTTTTAATACTTTTCCTAGTATAATGTTATGTATTTCGGTCTCCAGTTTACATTTATAAAGTTTAATTCTGTAGTCAGATCTTATTAAACAAAACTTTTGCAATCATATCTTTAACTCTTTGCTGAGGTGCATAGCAAAATCCTTTCTGTCTTCAAGAGAATATTTTTATGTGAGTCAGTGAATTGGTAGAGAAAGTTTTCCTATAACGCCCTTTTGTTTTCCTTGCTTTCTGGTTACACACTACTGTATTACTGATCCTTATTTTTATGCTGCTTTATCATAAGCATAAAATAAGATTTTGTTAAGGAAAAAAACCACAACAGGGGGTGCTAAAGAGCTGTGACAAAATTATTACTCTGCTCTAAGGAAAACAAAGCTAGGTACCAGCAGTGTAACCTCAGTTAACACTTGTGAGAGAGTGCGATTTTTAAATAATCTTTCCTAAATGACATATGTAAAATGGGCTGGTTGTCAGTGACTAAATGTAAGACTGGAATTGTTTAAACTGTGTAAGCTATGGAAGAAGTACTGTTTCTAGGACAAGCTCATGAATGACTACAGTCAAATCATTTAGGCACAGACCCTGAGATGCTGAACTCAACTGAGATTAGGTGGCTGAATAGCTTACAGGATCTGGACTTAAGTCTCTCTGTGTTTCACTGTTTCATCTGTAAAACAGGAATCTTTGTATTGTACAGCTGGGTGCAATATGTGGCAAATAAATGCATGAAAGATTTCTGGTGCATTTGGCTTCTCTGATAGAGTTCTAAATCTAAACTGTAGCCTTCACTTCCTAGGTGTTTACTCAGGGACGTCTTTATTCATGCACATGTCTCAGTGAATAATCGGGGAAACAAACTGAATGTGTGCGGGCCAGTGCCATAAATGTGTGGCTCTCCTTTCATGAGATGGGAAGACACAGGTGTTCATCTCTCAGTTAATTAATAATTAATTAATCTCTCGCATTGTGGTGCACTGTTGATGACGATCTGAAGCACAATTTATTGTAGTTCACTAAGGGAATGTTGGACTCCCCCACTTTTTGTACCAAGTCATTGGCTGATTAGTTGATTTTTCTTCCACTTAACGAATTTAAAGACTGTATTCTATGAGCTTTATGGGTTTTTTTTGCCATATCGTATAACTATGAAAGATGCCAAGCTGGAGCTCCAAGTAATTTATTCTGGTATTCCAGAATCACATAGACCTCCAGCAATCGAAACTGTGGGATACTAAAAGTAACCAGTCAAATGCCAGGATTTTTTTCCAAAAATGAAAACAGATAGGAAAAAATTGTCTTATGTTATACAAGCAAAAGTTAAATCACACTCAGATGTTAAAGCATTTTAAGTGATGTCCAGTCATGTGCTGGCACTTGGTATAACCTGCGGCAAAAACTGGAAACACGAATACCCTTTGTTTCACTCAAAATAACTGACAAAGTTAGCAATTGCTGGAAAAATTTTACTTATGGCTGTCACTTTGGTGAATTTATTGCTCCTCAAAGAACATAAAAACAAGCTAGCAACTCAGAAAATCATCTCTGATTTTGTGAAGTACTATGGAGCGCTTTGTACGCAGGCTTTAGACTTCTTAGCAGATCATAAATATCTGTTAATTTATAGTAGCCAGCTCTCAGCTGGCATAAATCAGCTTAGTTGATATGAAATAAGAAGTTAGGCCAGTTTATATTGGCTGAAAGACATGGCTCTGTGAAGCTTTCGGTAATTCATTTCAGGGAGGTGGTCTGCCTGGTGGCACAGGAACCCTCTTTATACATCTCTTTTGTGTTGTTTCTTTTGGAAGCTGAAAATAAATCCCAAATTCCAGTCATGACATTTTAATTTCCAGAAGGTGCTGGCATTTCCAATGAAGACACAAACATCAACATGCCATTGGCATGGGGTTTTGTTTTGATTTGGCTTGGCTTCTCCCCAGCCAGTGGTAGCCATTTGATCTGTCGTGTCTGTGAGGCTGTGTGGCTTCCGCACAAGACCAACTGTTAGCAGAATGGAGGACTCTTAGTTCCTGTAGAGCAAAATTAATCCTTGTGGCAGTTTTTGTGAACAAAGAAGTTGCAGAGCACCTGCCTTGGGCCCAGGTCAGTGTGCCAAACAAGATCAAGCAGACACCAAGCAGACTCACAGTTAAGCAAAGGGTTTTCCACTGCTCTGAGACAGGGCTTCCTCTCAGGTGCTGGGACTCAGTGAAGTGCTTGTTTTTCAGGTGATACTGATTACTGCAAAGCTTCTCTCCCAAGAGATTCAAGAGGGCATTTTGGATGGGAGGGATACATTCAGTAATGTAGGAGTATGAGTTGTGGAGCATATGCAACATGTTCTTTGCTTCAGTCTAGTCTGAAGATGCTTCTTTTTTTGGAAAGCAATCTATATTCAGGAAGTTCAAATGTTTAGCTTTAAAGAAGCAGAGATAAGGAAGACCATTATGGTTCATTAAATCTCCACTATGGAGCCATACTGACTCTGAGTCTTTCCAGAAATAATTCTCAGAATTGTGTCTTTTTGGCCTGCTTCATGAAATGCAGGCATCTGAGCTCCAGCCCTCTAGGCAGGAGTGGTAACGTTGTCCAAAAGTGTGGCTACAGCTTCAGTAGTCCAGTCAGCCAGAGAACAGGAAACAGTATCCTGTATCTGTAACTGATACTGTTAAAGGCAATTTCTGTATTGTTTTTGGATTCTTAGAGAACAAGAGTCACTACAGTGACCCCTTCCTGTCTGTGTTATAGTCTCTCTGCCTCTGGGAGGTAGGCAAGGGGTTTTGAACTTTTTTGAAATTCTGAGGTTCTCAATAAGTGAAATTCTGTAAGTTTCCATGAAATAAATTACAGTTTGCATCAGATGGGCAGATGGGCCCTTAAATACTACAACAGCACAGAAGATAGTGAAGGCAGATAGAAGATAGGCCCCTTAGCGAGGGAATGAGTAATTAATTCCTTCAACTATGGTCTAGTTTGCTACAGCTGTCAATAATTTAATAAGAGATGTCCAAACCACTTTTTTCATTTGTTCTGCGATAGCCTGTGAGTTGCAGGGAATAAACATATTTACAGAGAGGAGGGAGGAGGCTGCAGAGACCCTGTTGATTTGGATTTTTCTTTTACAGATAAACCACTTTCCCACAACTGAACTAGTTGACAAATGAGCTTCTATTTGGCTACGTTTCACTGCTGGGATGGAAATCACATCACACGCAGACAAGGTGCTCCATCTGATCACCACCACTGTAGGCTTGAAGTAGAGAGAGATAATCCTTCCCTGTGGATTTGCTATGTACTCAAACAAAAACCACCTGTACAATGTATGAGTGGGTGAATTGGATCTGTAGGGTGTTGTTTTTTCAAAGGACTTGAACACAATCTGTTCAAGCTTATGCTTAGGAAGTCTACTGATTTTAATCACAGTTAAGAAACACTTTAAATTACGGATTAATTTATTGCCAGGTTGAATGTTTTGCCAAATAAGGTCCTAAAATACTTCAGCATGGAAGTTTAAAATAAACTTTGACATAATTTCTCTGATTTTTGAAGAGTAAACCACACATTCAGACGACTGAAGGAATGTTACCAGCTGGTGATATCACCTTTGTCAAGTGTTTTCATAAGAATAAGGAAATATTGGAAAGAGTTTTATTTCGTTTACTAAGACATAGGAGAATTGTTGCTGTAATGCCGAAGGAGAGTCTTATACTTGTCGAAAGAAAACTGTTCTGCTGGTGTCCTTCTCCAGCTTTATTCCAACATGTCCTACACCACCAGCAGCCCCTTGCCAAAAGAACCTGCAGCTTCTGTAAAACTGGAAAGTTTCATGTATTTGGTTTGTGCTATACTATACCAAACCTGTCAGCAAAATGGTGGGGATGATTATTCACAAGTTTGTCAATGTTAAATTAAATCAGAGAACGAGTTAGAATGAGGGGGTGAATTTCATCTTCTTACTGCTGGCAACTGTTACCTGTATGATACAAAAATGACAAGAATCCTTTCATGGAAGGTTTGTAGGGACTGGACTTTGACAGTGTCAGTGAATTTTTAAGTTCAGTACATCTTTTATTAAACAATGAAAGGAAGTAGCTGTCAGAACCTGGGAGAAAACTAATTTTCTTCTATAATAACCAATTTATGCTAGCAAGACCAAGCCAGCAGAGGAACTGTTTAAAACTTAATCATTTGTACCATCTAAATTATACACTGTGCAAATCATGAGGAAATTCATTGTACCCAGTTCAAAGTCCTTAAAATTGTGAGCTTCAGTTTATACTTGGAATTTGCAGTTTATAGATTCTCCTGGTGCTTAGCATCTCCCAGGAACCAACCAGCAATTCACAGAACCAAACATGTAATAGTAGACACTGGGTTTCATTTTGTCTTGCAACAAGTTAAATTTTGGATTCAGTATTGCAGATCTTTCCACAGTTCTCCTGGATTTGACCTACATTTTTCTGTTGTGTATTTTGCATTTATGATGTTGATATGCTATAAATATTATTAATTGGCATATTGTCAATGCCTGTTTCATCAGGGTAAAAAACTTTCTGCGGGTAAAACACATGGTGTTTAATATTTTAATAATTACGTAGTTTAGTCCACCATACTTTTCTTATCCCTGGCTTATTTATTCTGATTAATTTAAGTTTGTAAACTAATCAGACTGTTTTCAATGTGTGTTTTCACAAAAACACTGAAGTAATACCTGTGTGCAAGGTTTTGTGGTAGAACTCTTGTTTGCCATGAGTATACTGGAGAAAAAGACCCCTAAACAGTAGGAGATAATTGCTGGAGAACTGAAAATTAAAAGCAGCTCATGAAATTATTCAGGCACAGTTTGCCCTTGGTGATGCAATATTGGCTGTCTCTAATCATGTCTCTGTCATCCATATGTTCTGACGTATCTTTCAGGAGGATCTGTTCCATGATCTGTTCCATTATCCCGTCACTGGTTACAAAGCAGTTCTTGACATCCAGCTTAGGTTAGACATTTTACTTTTAGATGGCAAGAAATATATGGAATGATTGCTACCAAAGTATTCACTTAATGTCACAGGCTACTCTGCAACCAAGTGCTGACTTAACCACTGAACACAACTTGCTGGTCCGCCTGGATTTGAGGACTAAAAGTGACTTTACACAACAAGGAACCTTTCCCAAATATGTCTAAGGTGTTTCAAATGCATCTGCACGTACTTAGTGAGATTTGGTGTGACCAAATCTCCACGAAATAAACCTAATACATGGCGGTTCTTTTTTCTTCTGTAGAAGAGGGCAGAAAGCTCAGAGGAAAGAAAGGTGCTATCTGGAGCAGATTCCTTGTCACAGCCCTGGACTCAGTAAGCATGAGGGGCAGTGAAGGAATTGCTGTGACTTCTGTAGCTCCAGGCCCGCTGCTGTGCAGTTCTTCTGCTCACTGCAGCTGTCGTAGAAACTCCATAAGAAGGGAGATCTCAGCTGGGCACATACTTGAGCTACTTTGTATCACTTCTATTAGAAAGTGATATTCTAGTGCAGAAAGTGCCTTTATTTGGGTTTGAAAAGCAAACAGCATCAAACCTGCCTGGAATCTAGAAAAACACTGCATATGTATCTTTACACTTTAAAGAGACGTACTGTTAGTTATATAAATACGGACTTTAGTTAGAGGCATACCACAGTAGAAAAGCAGAGTGTAATAGAGGAAATTAACAGTATCGAGCTTTGCTTGCAAAGTTGGAGGGTTCTGACTCAGACTCCATATGCAATCAAGAAAGACAGGGAGAAACAGTTCTCTGGGAAACATTTCTTTGCACGCAAGCTGGAATCAGGCTTTAAAGTGCTCTTTGAAGGAGTTTTGCTTTTTTTTGTTTGAGCATAGAAAGCCCAGCCCCCTAACTTGCAAACCTTTAAGTTATGTTTCTAAAATAAGGCAATTTGCATTTTCCTTTTGCACTATCAATAAAACAATTACTTCACTCACTTCTGTTAGGTAGATATACTTGGGAGGAAATAATGCAATTTCTAAGTAATTGTGGAAATCAATTATTAAAAAGTAGAAATGAACTCGTTTTGAATGTGGCTAGAGCAACCAAGGAATGCTTGACAAACAACAATCCAGGGGTGGAACTTGGCCACAGCTCAGTCAATCTGTGGCCTTGTGAAGCCATTCTTCTCCAGGAAAGCACTTTAAAACAACATTCACAAGTTAAATACATGGATTATGTATCAGCTAAACACACCCTGAAACACCTTTGTAATTCTCATACATTTCTTTTATATTATTCAAAGGTTTCTTTGCTTTATGAACATACATATAAATATTTTTATATAGAATAAAATTTATACATCTGATCCTGCATCATTAGGGAGCTTTGAGATAATCTCGTACAGTGTAAAGAAACTGGCACAAAAAATGCTTTGTTTTTAACCAGAAGAGTACTTTCAAAACCTAATTTTTAAACTACATTGTGCATATTTACTGTGAATTAGTTTATCTCCCTGGGAAATTTAATGAATTCTTTTTCAAAATTGAAAGAGGATAATTAGACATATGATGGGACTTTTGGTTTTATTTTAGTGGTTAATATTGAAAGTTAATTTTTCAGTGATTTAATTAAATCTTGGAGAAATTTCTAACTAAGCAATAGAATATGAAGATGACTAGCACAAAATGCCCATACAAGAATGTGTGTGGGCATAGCACACTTGGTGAAAACTTTTTTGACAATACCTTGATACTGTTACTGTGGCATTCTGCTAAATTACACACACAGTGAAAGGTATCCTTTTTTCTTTCCTCATTAAAAAGTTATTGTTCAAGTGCCAGTTTCTGCTCCAGGGTCTTTTTTGATGCTAACTGTATACAGGATAATTACGTCAAATTAGTATAAATCTAATTAAAAGCAGACCTTATCCAACACACACAAAAATGCACAATGCCATTCCTTTTTTTCATCAGCCCAGTTGAATTATAATAATTTCTTTTTTTTTAATTATATTAAAACAATTCACGCTGTGATGGGAGACAGACTCTGTTGGTGTAAATGGCAAAAATCAGCAGAGCTATGGCAACTTATATCTGAATTTATACTACCTGAAGATCCAGCTATCAAGTTGGCAACTTTCTGCATTTAAGTACTGTAATCTTACCAGTGTTCTCAGATAGCTGCAAGCACTTGTACAGTGATATATTTAAAACTCCCTCTTTATCAACTACTCAAGCTGCAGAAATTGACCTCTAAGATGCAACAGTTTATGTTTTGAGTGGTAAAGGGTATTTACAGAGAGAGAAAATAAATACAAGGATAAATACAAGGATTTTCATGGATGTTTTTACCGAAAGTGCAGTTTGGTAGGCTGGCAACTATGCTCTGCTCCTTTGTATTTTGAATCCATATGGTTATATTATATATGACAAAGTATAGCTTACAATTGATAAATCATAGCATGAACAATACACTATACTAATTTTAGTCCATTTTGTCTAGAGCAGTCTTAGGTATCATTAAATGATGAGTTTCATTCAGTAAACAGATTTAGAGAAGGGACGTAACAAATTTTAACTCTTTAGGGTTTGATCAACAAGTAGCAATCTCCTGCGACATGCATAAACTTTTGCAAATTTGATCATGTAGCAATGTAGAACTGGTTTCATGAGAACAGTTGAATAAAGTAAACATGGTCACATTACAGAGATTAATTTTGGTTGAGGATCATAATATTTTGTAATAGCTTTCAATAACCTAGACATATAATTATTGCTTTGCTTTATCCCTTCTCTACTTAATGATATTTTCAGACACTCTACACAAGCAAGCTATTTGTCCAAGCCAAAACCATTCATTTTGAATCACACACACACAGAGAAACTAAAACAAAAAAAATCTCTAAACTTCCAAGCTTAGTAATTGTGCTTAGTAAATTTTCAGAGCCCTGAAACATTGTACTATTCAGAAGGCCCTAGACCCTGTCACAGCTTGAGAATACTGAAATAAAGGTCAGTGACGAAACTCCCATTGACTGTAGAACTAAAGTGTCATGATCATATATAAAACAACTACAAACAGCAATAAAATGGAAGGAATAATTTATGAAGTTTTACACAAAAGAAAGAACAGATACTGGAGGGAGGTATTGCAGGAAGCATCCAGTTAGACCTAACAGGTATAAAAAACAACTTTGAAAACGTATTAAAAAATAAAAAGGTCTCCCATGGCAGAGCTGGGAAGAAAGAAGAAAGACATTTAAACATTAGCAAGATGTCTTGAGCCAAACTAAAGACATATGCAATTATTCAGTTTATACTTGCTTTGAATGTTATTCCTTTGCTCAAATTCAATTCTTCAGTAGATGGAAATTTTATTTTTAATGACCAGAAAGAAAGAAAAATTGCAACCCTTCATGTCCACTTAAGAGTCAGCTAGACCACAAGGTATTTTGTTTTTCTTCAAAGCATTGGGGTTAATGGTTATGTGAGGTAACTGACACAGACACTTAGGGAACAGACTCCCCCTCAGCTCAGTTCACAAACTAAGCCTTCACTGCCTGTATGTACATCAGCCACTCTAGGAGCCACCCCTTGCAGATAAGTGAAGTGGAACTGGGTCAAGCCTGCTAACATGAGCAAAGCTGCAGCAAATGTTGGCATTGTTGCACTACAAAGCTCCCAGATCCAAAGAGGAACCTTCCTTGTCCTGCCTCCAATTTTCTGCAACAGATACACAGATATTCCAGGCTACCTGTCCTTGCTTCCACCCTCTATAGGCTTCCTTTTTGTGTTTGAGCTTGTCCAGGAGCTCCTTGTTCACCCACGCAGACCTACTGGAGTTTTTGCTGGACTTCCTCTTTGTTGGGATGCAGCGCTCCTGAGCTTGGAGAGGTGATACCTGAGCTTTCTTGTGATCTTATTCCCTCCAGGGTATTATGCTATGGCACTTTACCAAGCAGATCCCTGAAGAGGACAAAGTCCACTCCCCAGAAGTCCAGGGTAATGAGCTTGCTGTGTGCCCTACTTAGTGCCCTAAGGTTCTTGAACTCCACCATTTCATGGTCACTGCAGCCAAGGCTGCCCCTGAGCTTCACATTCCCCACCAGCCCCTCCTTGTTGGTGAGAACAAAATCCAGCGTAGCACCTTTCCTTGTTGGCTCCTCTATCATTTGGTGAAGGAAGTCATCATCTAAAATTATGCTGATGTTATCATAAAAAGTAGAGTTGCATTCTACCAATCCTTAGGTAAATTTATTTGTTGTTTCAGAAGTGAACGATCACATTCCAATACTTGTCATATGTTTCTCTGTAAGACAATATAAATATGAAATCAAGCTCCATGACATTTTAAGGGTGCAAATTTTGCTATTCAACAGCAAGGTATCATGAGGCATGAGAAGGGTGCTCAAAAACCTTGTAGTCTGCTATAAACACATACCCCTCTTTTGCTTGTCCTTCAGTGGGTGCAGAATACCTTCCTTATGCAACCTTTGAGGCTTTCCAAAATATGTTTACATGCTTATATGGAACTTCACTGCTATTTTTTTGAATAAAACTATTCCTTATAATAAAACACAACAAGGAGAGCTTTCAGAGTCACGTATGGAGATTGATGCTGATCTTAAATGCTACCAAAAGCTCAGTGGGTAGAGAGGAGAGGAAGGGAAACTGAGAATCCATATTTCCAGCATCTAATAAAACCCAAGGGATTAAACTCTCCTCCAAAAGCCACAACATTTCTAGACGTTCTCTTTCAGTGTAAAGTACACGAGCCATGAATGTTATAACTTTGATTGTCAGCAAGCTCTATATTTCACACAAGTGTAAGTTCTTCAAAATATTATAAGAACTGTTTCAGGCATACTAAAAAGCCCATCCACCTCTTTATTTTACCATGCTCAGCTAGTTCCATATTTACAAATAGGCTGCACCTATAATGAAAAAACACCATTACTACATTAGAGTACTAAATAAGAAATGAGGAGACACTAGGGGAGAAGACTAAACTCCATTCAGCCAGAAAAGATAACACTGTAAACAGTAAAGGTTTTTTATTGCAAACCACATCCCAATACACTTGAGGATTTGTCTACCATGGCAAAAGATTTTGAAAAAACCCAGCATTTCAATGGCAATTCAGTTATCCCAATCTGTTTTGGTCAGTACTGAATCTTTAAAGCAAACAAAAGAATTTTAGATTTTATTTTTCAGGCAGTTTTTCCAAGAAATTTCCCCATGGCTTTTGGACTACACAACAACTTCATATAAAAAAAATCCCTTGCTGAGCTATTATCTCCATTGTTACTTCTGTTTGGATTAAGATATAATGTAACTAAGGAATAACATTTAGAATTATTCTCTCTCTGGAGTTCCTACTTAATCAGAGAGACTTAAACACAATAATTCCCAACATCTTTTCATATGCATATTTTCTCTCGCTTTTGCCTAGATTTTTTTCTCATTCTCACCCATAGCTTAGATTTTTTATGCATTTTGTAGATATGCAAGATTATTTTGGGGCCACATTGCTCTAGAGGTACAGTGATTGCCCTCTACCTTGACACCAAGAAAGTTTACATGTTTAATAACAATGCTTAAAAATGCCAGAAAGCAAATCTCAGGAGAACACTGGAGTAACATCTGAATGGAAATATAGGGCAATTATGAAAAAGCTAGCATGGAGAAGTGAATTTTAGAGTTCATGTTCCAAGTCCCAGAAGACATAAGTGGAATACAAGCTATCATTTAAATTAAAATCAGAGAGGAGAAATGTAGCTTATGGCTTTTCCTTCTGATGAAATATTCCAGTAAATGTTTATCCTTAATTGTGGAGCTTGTGAAAAGAGTGGAATATTAAAGCAAAAGGTAAAGATACAATTAGGAAATCTGAGAAAACCAGTACTGTAATCCTTCCTCAAGTTTTATAGAAGCTGTTCATAGACACCCAAAATCACTAAGAAGAATAAGGAGTATTCACATTTTAGGGATTTTGGTGCATAATAGCTACAGTCTTCTGTAAAGTGAAAAATGCTTTCCTGAATTTTTTAGACATTTACACTGCCCTGATGTACAAGAGAGGTTGTCGATACTCAGCAATGATTCTATAAAAAGCACTAGACTGGATGTATTAAAACACAGAGCAAAAAAATTCTTTATTTTATTTTTTCTCCCCTAAAAAGGTAGAAACAAAATTGAAATATATTGCAAAAGAAAGATAGTATTCTTTCTAGGGAGAAATATTTTTTAAAAAAATAGCAAAAAACAACCAACATGCAGTTCTACTGGGTTTTATTGCTATTTTATTTCCAATATTGTAAACTAGTTCCAATAGTGCAATTTTATATAGATAAAGTTAGTCACATTTTCATGAGAGGGAACAGTGTTTTTCGGCATTAAGTATCCACCAAAGAAAATCACAAATGGTAATAATTTACTGGCTATTGATCTCATCTTTCTTTCCTTCAGAATAACTTGAATTGTACTTTCCATATTTTGGATGACTTAACAATGTGGTTATTTACAGATGGACACTTTTCACTGTATTTTCAAACACTTGGATATGCAGTTTTGCTTTTATTTTTCTTGACACAAAGCTTTTCAAATAGACAAGATTTTTATTTTACATTTTTATTCTCATCTTAAACTCTAATTAAATTCAGACGTGTTAATAAAATATTAATTGTGACTTCTACATAGATCTAAGAATCAAAAGGAAAAGCACTAGGACATGGAAATATTTGATGTCAGATCATTTGCTAGTATTTGTACAAATACAAGGTACTGATGTGCCACGTACTGAAAAGTTGTGCATTACCTAAGATTCATAGTATTACAATTTGCAAGAGGCTGAGGAAAAATATTGCCTAATCTTAACTAATTTCATTGATAGAGGTTCATTATTAGTTCAATAGCTAGATCTGTTAATTCCTGGAAGACAGTGAAAAAGAAGTATTTGGATATTAGCCAAAAAAGTCTGAAAGACTGCAATTCCTTAAAAAAAGAATGTATTTTACCAACAGAGGAAAGTCAGTGCTATGCAAAAAAACAGACTTCTTTTTGTGTTATGCTGGAAGCAGCAGAGATTAAAAGAGTCAGAAGGAGACAATAGAGATGGATGATTTTGCTAATATCAGTCACAGACACTAGATGGGGATGGATGTCAAAACATAAATATTGCTTCCAAAATTTGCTTTTGCTGCTAAGAATCTAGGTGATATATGTAAGGTATGAACTGCAGCCGATTTCTAAGTTCCCTGCGATTTTAACTTTCTATGTATGTACACCTAGAAATTCTCTAAACTTGGCTGGTAAAAATCTGTTATTTTTCTCTTTTTTATCAATACACAGCCTTGGTTTCATTCATCCCACACATAAAGGAAGAGTCTAAATAAAACCTTCGCAGAATTCCAACATAAACTCATCACAAAATATGAAAAAGAGATCCTCCATTCTGCTCAGACCACATTGCCTAGATGCTTGAGGATTTTTCTGCCTAAAGATGGTATTATCTCAAGCCAGTGTTTTTACACTTGAAACTTAAGGAAGAAAGTAGCATTAAACAAAGCAAACTAGAAAGCTGTATTAGTGGCTGTGTAAGGAGAATGAGAGGCTCGTCACATGGAGGTAGGTGTTCATTTACCTATTTTTTTGAGAAGTTCAAAGGGTGTTTAAAGGAGAGCTTTGACATATGACAACAGGCCAGCTCCTTGTGGTAGGGTCTGAACATTTCTTTGTAGATTTTTTCCTTAATTCCTCTGAATATTTTGCATACAAGCTCAAACAACCAATCCACAACACAAGACTTCACTGTACCCCATTGCCAATGTACTTCTAAGTGCTGGATGAATCACAGATAGTGATATGGCAGAGTTGCATGAGGGAACTAGAAAGAGAAGGTGGCTTCTCTCTGGGAGAGGTCTGAGTGGAAAATTCAGGGGAAAAACATAGTTGAAACTTCCCTTAAGAAAAAATCTGGACTTTGTCTGATACTGTGCTAAATGTGTTAAATCTAAGCTAAATACTATGCTTGAAGTTGGAAAAAACAGATGACCTGAAACAAAGATCTAGAACAACCATGAAAAGTATGTAATCTTGCATCCTGAATCTCAAAAACCCCTGGCCCTCTGAAATCAAGTCTACATACACAATAGACTAGATTGGTGAAACACTTTTAGAGCTGTGGATCTTGGATTTCTCTACAGACATAATGCAGAAATAACATCAAGCACTGCTGACAGGAAAAAGTAAGTGTGAAACTTATTTCCAGGAAAATTTTAGTATACAAGAGTATATGCATGCAGGTAGGATAGCTATTATAACATAAATCATGTGGAATTTAAACACTATTTTTACCTTATATTTATTATGAACAAGATACTGACTAGCGTCTGATGTGCAATGGCCTGAAACAAAAGCATTGCAGACAGCTGAGCTAAGTATTTGGATAAATTAAGTCCACGCTCAGATGTTCAGCACAATAATCATTGCAATGTTACCAGTGAGTCATGACACATCCCATACAGAAAACACTTTGTATTTTCTGGAATGGGAGAAGACAAGATTTGAAGTGGGTCAATAATGGCCACAAGTGCTTACTGTCATCTGTGCAGAAGATATTTTTCAGGTTGCTGTCCAATATAAAAATTCTTGGCAGCAGAAGAAGCTTGTGCAGCTTCCTCTTCCTCAAGCAGCCATCCGTACTTCTCAGGTGTGCCAGAAAGGTGGGGTCACACAGGCAACCACAGAGAAAGTGGTTTTGATTAAAAATCACCTTGAGAAGCGCTCAGAGAAGTTGTGTTGCATAAACTAGCACTGCACCCAAAAAAGTCAACATTTATTAAAGTCTATAGGAACAATTCAGGATGTGCTGTTTTAACAGACACCAAATATAAGCATAGCAGATCATTAAAATTGTTAACCACTTGTACCGAAAAAGCTTGAAATGTATTTTGTTGCTAAGAAAAGTGAAAACACAGAGACATAAGGTGGCAGCTGCAGAGTCAACAATGCAGTTTGCCACAGCAGCATGGACTAATTCTTCAAAGGGAAACTTGCTAGGAAATGTTGACAAATGATTTGTCATAAACAGAACTCATCTAAACCACACCATGGCAAATAAAAAAAAAAAAAAGGGAATTTTACTCTGTGCTTTACCTCTCAAATAGCAGGATTTGACTTTTTTTTTTGTATTTCAGAAAACTAATTTACATTCATCTGGTTTGGTCCCTACTATGCATTTTCAAATTTGCATCAACTTTCCAAGCAGTGACAAATCTCAGGAAAGACTGAAACATCTAAATATGGAATTTTATGTGAAAATAATAATATTAGGGGAGTCAGTAGAAAGTGTATTCTTCTCCTAAGTATCTGTGTTAGAAAATGTATTAATATTTCCTTTTCCTAGTTTCATTCAGATTTTTGCAGTGTATTATTGTCATTAATTATTCAAGCACAAATTAACAGTATTTTTCCTGAATAGACAGATTTGGAGTGTTTCTTAAACCTGCTAATTTATTTTTTTTGTTATTTGCTAAGGGAATTGGTATTCTCCATCTGCTGGTCCTAAAAGTTACATTGTGACCCTTAGTTTGTGCATGCAAGTACAGATACAGAAAATGGTGACTCTGTCTCTTCAAAGAAGGAGAAAAAGAACACGCAAAAATAGTTAGTAATTCCTGTTTGAATTCTGCTCTAGGAAAAAAAAAACAGAAAATAAGAAGCTGGATGTCACTTTAAAAAAAATCAAGCTTATTTTTAAAAGAACTGTTCACTGGTAAGAGCAGTTCCTAAGCCTTTTATTGATACTTCAATATGTATACTTGAAAGCACAGCAAGAACCAAACTCATGATTATTCAATATGAAAAAATCAACACTAGGAAAGTCTTCTTATATAGCACTGCAGTTTTTCTCAGCTTTAAACATCAACAACAATAGTATAATTATGACCTTGAATAGAAAGACATGATCTTTCAAAGGAGAACAGCACTGCTGTTCTCAGTGCTACTTGCTTTTCATTCCCCCATGGAGGTCAGGGTAATACCCAGTTTTCTGATCAATAAATATTCCATTTTGTTTACTTTTTTCAAAAGCCATTGACACCAGCTGGCATAGTTGCATCAGCTTGACTGGAAGGCGTACCTGCATTCGTAATCTTTGGTTACCATGTGCTGCTAGAAGTAGCTTGCCTTACTTTCTGCCTGCTAACTGATGTTGCTTGCCCATAGCTTTATTTCTCTGAGATTAGTTTTCTGAAAACTGTATTTATTTATTCACTGTTATCAAAAGTGAATTAATTTTGTCTCAAATGAAACTGATATCTACACCTACTTTAACCCAAAGAACCAAGTTATAACTTTATGATTCTTCTTCAAGTTTCACAGATCTTATCTGTTTCATTCTTTCTTGAGAACAGTTGGCCAAGGAACCATCTTCACATTTGGAAACATCGCAATTATTATTAAAAGAAAATAAAAACATTCTATACTGAGAAAATTTTCAAAACAGGGAAAAGAGACAAATGTAGGCAAGCCAGCCAACTTAAGTATCCCTCTCTCTGGTCTCAAACAGTTTCCACTCTGGAGCTGAAAATCTTTTTAGGACAAATATTTAATTAAAAGCTGGGAAGTTGCTACTAAAGCATTTCACTTCCAGCTAAGAATGTGTTCTAGCAGAAAATGTCTCATCAGAAAATTCCATATCTAGTTCTTCTTAGACATCTAACAGAAGTCACTCGCTGGCTACATTCTATCCTCAAATATGCACATGGCTGTCATTGCATCACTGATTTTCTGTCCTTCAGTAAAAGTCTGTATTCCTTGGTCCTATCAGGACAATTTAGGTCTTGAGCTATTTTTTTGTACCACTGCTATCATTTTCTCTGCTTACTTTCAGAACTTCCAGCAATGCAGTGGACAACCCATTGTGGGATGAGTTCCAAAATTATCATAATTCCAAATTAGTCTTTTGCTTCTAGAAGATCTTTTTTTTTTTTTTTTAATGCATGAAAGTCTATGAAACCTGTGAGCTGTAAGGAAGATAACCACCTGTGGATTATCTGACTTTTTTGCAACAGTAACTGCACAGGTTGAGAATATCACACTATTGCCAAAAAAATCAAGGAAAACCATTTAAAATGAGATAACATGAAACTCATCTGATTCTTTTTGTAGTCACAACAGTGACAGTTGAGAGTAATGCCAATGAAGCAGGGCTAGTTTACGTAAAACTAAAGAAGACTCAGCATCTTGATTTTCAGTGAAAGAAAAACAATTGAGAAAATATGTTTTGACTGTTTTTGCTAGAGAGTTTACACTGGTGTAAGTCAGAGGAATGCCACTGCAGTAACAGATACAGACTGATTTACATCTGTGGAGGAGCTGGCTCAAATCACTCTGTGTGTTAAACATTGTTAATTTTAAACATTTTGCAGCTGTGCTTTTGCTCAGAAAACTCAGACATCAGCTCTTTTCCAGCAGCTTTGGCTGCTGCCCTTTACCATTTCCTGTGCCACTTAAGGCTAATTGCTCACAGTTCAAGGGAAAAACATTCAAGATCTAAAATTAGTGCATTTCCCAAAAGATAGTAGAATCCTTTGAAATTATTTTCCCATAAGATGTGATGAAAAAATTATCCCCGTTTAATTTACTCTTCAACATTCATAGTATACCATCCTGGATACACTGCATGCATTTGTAGAGATCGTCAGTGACTGTCCTGGTGTCTCAGCTATTCCTATACCTCCTACCTGGACTGGGAGATGACTGCTGACTTTAGCTGGCTCCAAGGCTCACTTCTAATGTATATTAACTGCAGTTGAGTTACTCTTATGAACCACAGCTCTATATCAAACCACAGTTGTCTGTTACTGACAGCTAGTTACTAAAAAATTATGTGAACAGTCTTTACCTCTAAAGTTGGGGGTTTTTTTAAGATACTACATAGGACTTAAAAATTTACAGAAGCTGTACTTGTGGGAAATTAAGTCAGATTCACAGGGCATCCCAGACAGTTTGTCTTTTTATATAACTAAGTTTTTCATTCCAGAATTTGCACAGCCAGATATTAGAAAACTCCAAACCATAACCTATGAAGACTGCATTGGCAAAAAAAAAAAAATCTCCTCTGGTTTAAGGGTTACCAGCCTGAAAGGGAAGGACAGGTGGTGTCTGTAGGACCCTGGAGGGTCAGAGAGCAGTGCTGTTCCCTCCCCTTTCCAGCTACAGTCTATAAAAAACCGAGGTTTTCGCGGGCTTCTTCTGGCTTTCCTGAGCTGCTTCCTGTCGCATCTCAGGACGGCTGGGCCTAGCTCCACGTGCTCGGCAGCATCCACCACCACCCGCTCCTGGCACCACTGCAGTCCCTGGTGACGAGTCACAGCAGTCGCAGCGGCCACGAGGCACTGCTTGGACACTTCCACTCGGGACTGCTGGGATCGGGTTTTGTATATAATTATCCTTTGTCCCTTATTAATTCCCTTTTCCTTTCCCCTGTTGTTTGTTTGTGGTTTTTTTTTTTCCATTAAACTTGTTGCAGTCTTAACTTCCAACCTTGTGCGAAGCATTTTTTTTTTATATATTCTCTCTATTCCTTTTTCTTAATCCTCCCCCTGGGAGGGGTAGGGGACAATACAGGGAAAATCCTGCTCTCTCTCTCTCTCTGACCCTTAAACAGAGACACTGGTTTACAATTGAACAATATTATTGAAGCCAGTGGAACTACAGAAGTATAAGTGAAGGCAGAACATGAAGATTATGAAGATTAAGCTTTTGTGTGTGTGTGTGAAATTTTTTAAACTGTAGGCTCTCTGTATCTCAGTTGATATGCTTGCATCACCTTTTTGTGCGCTGTCCTTGCAGTACTTTTCTGAAAAACTACGGGGTTGTTTTTTAGGCCATGTTTGCCATGTGGCAGTTTAGACTGCAATAGCATTTCAGTTTTAGGATTCTGAACTCCTGGACTTTTTGCATTAATAGTTATCTACTAATATTAATTTAACTATTATACTCTTAACTTCTAAACCTATTTTAGCACTTTAAACTGTTAATCTGTAGATGAATAAAACCTGCTTTCTAGAAAACTTTATCTCCATTTTACAGCTCACTACTCTGAGGCTCAAAAATGCTAAGCGGGTGGGACAAATTTTATTGCAAGAGTTGACTTCCAAAATCCTTAGCGTGCCAAGTGGCACTTGCGATTCAGCAAATTTCCTCATGCTTTAGCATACGCTGAGCTGTAGAGTAGCTCTGCTCTACAGTAGCAGCCAATCACTTAACGATCCCCAGCATCTCATGGAAACTTGCCAGAACAGCACTGGACGTGCATTCAGGCATGTTGCGTGTATAGGTATGGGGTATGCATAGCCTGTTATGTAAATAAGCACCATTTAGTAGGTTTTTGTAGCCCAACTACACCTGTTCCCTGGCACTAATGCAAGGTTTCAAAAAATGAGCAAAACTCCAACCTTACCAAGGTTGCACCAAAGAACATATGAAGTGAATGTGAGGCCCACCCCTGCAAACTTAGCAATCTACAGAACATTCAAATCTTGATTAAAGCTGTGGCATGAATCTGAGGACATATTTAAAAATATATATATATTTTTCTTAGCTCAAATTTGAGGTGTTTGTATCAAAAAGCTCTAAAATATGTAACATATGTAAATACACATGCTTAAGGAGTTTGGATACCACTACTCCATGTGCAAAGTAAGGGGTTGGTGCTTAATAGATACGTTCTTGATAAATGAGACAGAATTAGTCATTTGTCTTTGGCTAGTTTCCCAAATACTTCATGCAAAGTCCTAAGCCTTCCCAGTGAGTTGAAAGCAAATCGTATCGCTGATTAATACTATACGCTGCTGTAAACTATACTAATTTGTCTCTGCTTGCGCTCCGTGGGCAATTTTTTCCTGAGAGAGGAAAGTCTCTGACTTGTTCAGTCCCTCTGAGCACCCTTTTTTTCATATAAAATGTTAACAATTTCTCAATTAATGCATCAAACTGTTTCACAGCTGCAGATTACATTTTTGCTAGCTTGTTTTGTAAAATAGCAGAATGGCTAATTTTGTCTGTTGGGTTTTTTTAAAGTCTGCCAGGAGCAGCATGCCACAATAAGCCCTGTTTCTTTTCTCATGGTGTTAAATAGTAGTATAGAAAATTTCATTATTGAGGGAATTGAAGAGACTTGCATATAAACATTACATTTATGATAATATAAATAATTTTGCTGCCTGTCCAGTTTTGATGCATTATTGTTAAGTAGCAAGATGTCATTAGAAAAGTGAGGCTTTCAAATACCACCTATAAAAATATTCAGAAAAATTCTATTACTGCTAATACAAGAGTATAAAAAAGATTTGCTAATGATGACCTACAATTCTGGAGGACTAATAAATAATACAATGACTATATTAACCTAAAATCCTAAATTAACCTTTCTCTATTTGGACACAACACATGCATTTGTATACCTGCCAGAAATCAGATCTATAAACAGATGTAAAAAAAGAAAATCAAAACAAAAGAAGACCAAAAAACCAAACCAAACAAATAAAAAAAAACAAGTAGAAAAACAGCTTCAACAATGTTGAAATATATTAAAATTAAAATATTTTTTGAAAAACAAAATGGACAAGAGAAATGTGGATTGTTTAATAGTAGCAGGAAACATGGAAGCAAAAAGATTTTTATGGCATTATTTAGGTACAAATGCATAAATATAAATACACATGCTTTCTGTTAAGGTATTGTACATGAATATGACATATTACTTAACTTTTTACAGAATTAAAAATTTATGTTCAAACATTTTTATCCATCTAGGTCACTAGATATAACTGTGTAACTGATACTACTGGTTCTAACAGACACATTGATAAGGGGAACTAATTTATTACTATGTTTAGGAAGACAGATATTTGAAATACTGATATTTGATGAATTGGGTGCAACAAAATGTGTTTATATGCCTTTTCTTCTCTGAAGAATGTTCTTGTAAAAGTTGTTTCATTTAGAACAATTGTGTTTATCTAGGGTCAAAAAAAGCTATTAATAAATTATATTTTGTTACAGTTTAAATGAAAGGGGAAAGTTGAGTTCTGCCCTTGAATGGTCATGCTGTAGTCAGGACAAATAACTATAAGCCCAGACAAAACCAAGAAGTGATCAGTACATGACTGATTGATACTCTAATGATAGCCAGGAATAAATCCAAAGCTGCTATTCAGGAGCATTATTTATTCATTATTCTCAAATTTATTGCCTAAGTTAGGAACCTCTGTAAATTAACCAATACATACAGCACTCTTCAAGACTGGTAAAAGAACTAAATGAAAACACAAGGTGAAAGTACAGCACATTCTATTCCAATGAACTACAAAAAATCAGTTTACCTAGCTCTTATGTTCTCTTGGATGTTCTGATTCTAAACATCAGTTTCAATAATGGATCCTGTTTCTGAAAACAAGTTTCTATACTAGATACTCGGCCTCCACCAAAATTTTTATTTTTTTTTTCCCAGGGCTGTGGAAAAGGTTGTTTTGTTGGTAGAGTCAGACTGTACATTCTGAAACATCAAGCTTGTTGTAGTGAATCTAATTTAATATGCTCATTTGTTTAGGTTTTTCTTCTTTAATCTAGAGTTGCAAATACTGTGGAATTACTTTATTGCAGAAATTCACTTTCTAGCTCCCTTGCCAGCTGCATCAGTATTGAGTGGTCTAAAGGTAACATTCATTGCTTCTATAAAAGGGATAAAATAGTATTATTTCACATTAATTTTAGTGAACTGAAACTAACGATTCTCTCAAAAATATTTCCCTTTGGGAAAAGATCAAATCTAGTCTTTCCAGTTTAGAATATCTAAGGACATAGTGGAAGACCTTAAATGCAGCATTTTAGTGGTAAGAGTCATGGTTTGCATTCTGAATATTTAATATAAAAACATAAGTAATATGCTTAGAGATTCTTCACTGAATTATTAAATCTGAAGCACATAACTTGTGTGAATTTCTCATTAGCAATAATCAGGAAATTGGACTCAGCAGATGAATAAATTCAGTTAAGAATTATAAACTGAGTTGGGTATATAGGCAAGTTAAATATTGTATTAATACATGCAAAATATTGCTTAATGCTTGAACATATATTATATGTCACTCCAAAACAAATAAATATGATCTACAGTCTTGTGTTAAAGTTGTATATTAAATGTGAAACAGAGATGGGAATTTTTCTCTTTATTTATTTTTTTAAAAGTCCCATGTGTTAAGGAAATTTAGATGAAATGTAGAGTTCTGGTCAAGTGTCACTTAATATATGAAAAAAACCACAAACCCCCCAAAATGCATATTTTTTATTTAGCTAATCCAGATACTTATATTTTAAGCACAGAGGTTATATTAAACAGACATGGAAACGTATCTAATTTTCTTACCAACAGC
>NW_010163036.1:27323-59765 GCF_000695765.1 Mesitornis unicolor
AATACAAACATTGAGACATCAGATGTGTGAATTTCTACTGAAAGATGACAATACAACAGCCACAAATGACAACTCATTTCTTTTGATCTCTTTGGAAAACATGGGAAAAAAAAATCCTGCCTTTAGGTTAAGCTGTGGAGGGCTGAAGTATACTCAAGTTCCAAGAAAAGTAAAGATCTTCACAAAGAATAAGGAAGTTTCAATAAGCATAGCACCTAGTGTTTCTAGCTTGGAAAATATTACAGCCTTTTATTTTGCTCCTCCATGGGACAGATCTACCAGAGAGCACAGATACAAGAAGTTAGTGTCCCTCCCCACGCTTAACCTGACTCGTGTTTCTCATGAGTCAGATGTAGTCCTGTAGCTGGATTAACTCTAGAACGCATTGCCACAGTACCATTAGGGACTGGGATTTTCTAATTTCCTATGAATTATCAATTTTTAAAAGATACTAAAATTAAAAAATCAATTATGCCTCAAATATAATTCATTCAAACAATCAATGCATAAGATAATCAGATATCAAATTAAATTCAAATATATTATTAAAATTAATTCCACAAGGACTACCAGCACTCAGGGACAGCAACAATAACAGAATCCAGTAATCCCAATTCCAGTTTCCCAACCTGATTATTAGAAGATACACTGTATTCCAAATAATGCTTATAAAGTGCAAAAAGAGAGATACTGCAGATGAAAGTTCCGTTAGTGTACTTTGTCTTACAGATTAGGTGATGCTTTAAGTGTCATCTAATGATAACCCATTTTATTATTGTCCAGGTAAAAGAAAAATTCTGTCTATACACAAAAACAGATGTGCAGTCATGCCTATGATGCACATTACTTCTTGCAGCAAATATGCAGAAACTAGCTCTCAGTAAAGTTGATGTAAGTGATTAATATTTCACTATGCAGGAGCTGTTCTCTCTTACACACAAAATACATCACACATAGGAAAATACTACTAACAAACAAGACTTTACTTTTGAAGTTAAATAATGGTAAAAAAGGTGCAAATATATATTTTCTGAACTGTCTAACAAACTATCTGTGTGGAAAGATAATAATGTCAGTGCTTAGGAAATATGCATCCATAGTGTAAGAATTTAAAATGATGGTTTAGTTATTGAGCAACTACAGTACTGTAATCCTCATTGTACTCCAAAATACGTGGATGGGAAGAAAATCAGTACCTCCTGAGAAGTACCTACAATGTATCTTTCCTGTTACAAGATTATGAAAATTCCTACTGCAAAACAATAAAAATTTCAAGATACATCAAATTTCTACATAAAATGAGAGAGAGGCATTTATGAGATTTTTCTGCAGTCTAAAAGTAATGATCTGAATTTCTGTGGATGCTCTAGAGGACAATGTCTAATCTTTCACAATTCCAAAAAGAAGCCTAAATCTCTTACTTTTCTGTTGGGTCCTGTGCCTCAAGCACAAAATATGTAAATACCACCTCCCCTCTCTTGTAGTGTAGACTGAAATGGAAGGAGCAAGTCCACGACAGATTGTCATGACAAGGGAAATACCTCATATACACATTCCTGTCTGAACTTACCCAAATTACTTTACGTTATGCAGAAAAACGACCAATCCTAGATAGCCTTTCCTATAGGCCTATACTTCGTGTAACTTCATTTTGGGCTATTTTAATACTGGAAAATATCTTAGGGTTAGAGGACTGTTTGTTTCTTAAAATCAAGGGACAACTTTATAGAAGACAGGGTATGAACAAAACAAAATTATTCCTGAGCCAGTTACATTTCATATTAAGGAATATGTATTTCTTCTTTTCAGTAAGACTAACCCAATCCTGCTGTAATTTTGAGTAAGATTACTGAAAATGACAAATTTCAGAAAGATTAATTCAGTTCTATTATAATTTCTAAACAATGGCATGTCATGACATGACACAATTTGACTTTTAATTTCCTTTTCCTAAGGCAGAGAATACAGACCAACTTGGTAGTTCAGGACTAAAGTTGCAGGTCTGTGCAAAAGTCACCAAGAAAGCACCTACTTTTTTGGCATGATGGACCTGTAATCTGGAGGGAACAGGGGCTATTACAGGAGGTCCTGAAGCCAGCTATTTGGAAAAGAACAAAAAGGCAACTGTTGTGTTGCTGTTTTGCTGTAGCTGTGTAGATTTATACATTCATAGTTGTCTTCTCATCTTTTTAATAGCACATAATTTTCTGTACCTCTCCCAAAGCAAAAATTAATAGTGGTTTGTTTTCTTTTTTTAATTTATGGATCTAGAATAAAACCCATCAAAAAAATCCCCAATGCCTGTCCTAAGTGGCATGCAAAATCAATGTACGCTCTCTAATAAAAGTAAAATTGTTTTGTCTTTTAAAATTTCTTTAAAATTTAAAATTTTAAAATTGTGTTGTCTAGATGACATTTATTGCTTCAAAAGAACAGATGACTAGAAGCAGATATTAAATTGATGTACATAAATAAAATACAATACTATTGAAAATAATACTGCTTTCTTTGAAATTATTACAAAATTTATTTTTGCCAATGGACCACACACTTAGTCAAGAGTTTGCAAAATGCAAAAGGAAAAAATCCACTTGCTCTTTCAAAAGATACAGAAATTGCTTAGCATATTATACAAATTCAAACAAGACATGGTAGCATATTAGTTGAGTAAGATCCAACACTGAAACTACTATCACTGGTAACAAGCTGAAACTTAATAATGAGTTGTAGCAGTCCACCGTCTCATCTGCTAGCCCTCTACTTTTCTCTCATGCTATGTAACACTTAATGAACAAAAGGTTTGGATGATTAATTGTGTGTTCACATTCACTAAAACCAGGGAGAAACACACCCTGAAACAAAAAAAAGATACATGTTAAGAGTAGTCTTCTACTTCTAATAAGTTTTCCCAAGGCCTAATGCAGGTAGTAACTATTCTGGCACTTTTTGATCAGAGGGACTTGGATCAGCAGTTCATTAAGTTGCACCATTTATTCCAGTGCCCTCTTTTGAGCTCTCAGCCCACTCATGGGGGTATAAGTAGTTTTTAATAGAGCAGTGTTAAAGCAAGTAATGCACACTTCATTTGCCGTATTGCCGAGAGCTGGAAGCTCACTCCAAATGGGATGAGGAAGAGAAGGAGTAAAGGAAAGATAATTTTGTCAGAGAGACAGTTTTCTTTAATCTGTTTACAAAAAAAAAAGTAGTCATATTTGGTTTTGCATTTGGAAATCCTCCCTTTAAATACTTGCCAAGCATCAAGTGATCATTTTATCCCAAGCCAGCATGAACATTTCTCCGAAGCTAGGCAGACTTTTCAGGTTTACATTTTGTAAAATTACAGAGATCTACCAGCTGGAGGTCTTCCATACATACTAATCAATCAAAATGGAAGATATTAAACAGTTCTTAATTCTGTTTTGTCTGTTGAAGGAAACTTGTCGTAATGCCTGCCTTCCATTGTAACTAGGGAGAGTGCTAGAAGTCAGCGCCAAATAGTTCTTTAGTTCAACTCTGACAAAACTCCCGTATGTGTGGGAGTGTGATTAAGTTCAAATAGAAAGGTTCACAATAATTCTACAGTGCCTTCTATTTCTGTGTCTTTGAGTTCCTGGGAAGCTGATGGGAAAAGACAATTAAAAGCTTGAGGGTTATAATGGGCTGCTTGCATTAAAAAAAGGAAAATGTTTCGTTTCCTCCCAGAGCTCATATTCATTTGTTGCCTGAGTGCAATATACTCTTTATCTGCCATGGATTTTGGTAAGAATTATAACGTGGGAAGAACTGTCCCTCTTAAGGTATATTTTCTTACCTTCTTTTCATGTGCCTACCCACATAGACTGGATTTCTTATTATTTCAAATATAACTTGCAATACCAAAATTATCAGTAGTCTAAATTATGGTTAAGATACATATTTCCCAAAAACACTGGCAAATGTCTTAAAAGCAGATTGCGTGCCAGTGAACAATCATTGCAGCTCCTCTCTTTCCACTCAGATACTTGTATTTTAGATACTCTTATTTAGTCACTACAACCTAAAAAACTGTTGTAGCTCTGAGTCCATCAGCTGTCCAAGATTTCCTGCCAGAATCCAGTTTATTAGCTCTCTTTAAGGAGAAGTCTCCTCTGCCTGTACAAATGGAAAAAAAACGAACCCTTTCCTCAGTTAAGGAACACACCATCAGAAAGAGTTAGGAAGTTAAGGTTTTTATATGCCTATGAAAGAGGTAATTCTAAAATATTTGACAGTCCCACTCTGAGTATTTTTAAAATTAAAACCAAGAGTAAGAGCATTTTTGCTTGCAAGTGCAAAAATCTCTCAGATTCAAAATTTTCTTAGTGGCTTATTAAACCATGTCCAAAAGAAAAGATATTTTGCTTCTTTTTAATTTTCTCTTTTATCTTACATAGGTTCCTTTGTATACATCAACAGTTTGGGCATCCATGCATTGAATATCATTGAATACATTGAGTAGCAAAGCCTTCAGACCTCTGGAAATTATCACTGCCAGGATTGTACCCTGACTTAAAAAAAAAATGGTTTTTATCACATGCTTTTTTCTACAAGTTAGACAAGCATGGAACTTTTCTTGAATTGAGTGCTTCATACTTTCTAGTAATTCTGAAGTATTATAAATTCTACAATACAGAAGAACTATTCACATACGCTTTATACAGATTTGATCCAGAAACTTAATATTATCTAATAACAGTCTCAGTGTTTTAGATATTATTCTGGTTAAATCAGTCCCATTGTACCATGCCAGCCCTGTACACTCTTATATTCAGATGTACAAGTGTTTCCTTTTATCTTTAGACTCAAAAAAATTATGTGGTTATAATATTTATCTAAGCTTGCATAAGTGGATCAGAGAGAATGGTTTATAAATTAAGTTTCTCCAATGCTGGCAGAAATTATGTGCACAACTACAAGAATTTAGAACCTCTCTAAATTCAACTCTGTATGCTGTAAAACTAGCAGAAGTAAATCACATTTCCATTTATTTCTCTTTAAAACTAAGACTTGGCAGTTGAGTATAAAACATCTCACTCTGCTCTTATTCCCAGTTCCCAGAAGTAGGACTCTTGTGGGTGTCTGTCATCACTTTTCCCTCTGAAGAAAAAGCAAGACAATTCAAGGATCGCATGTGACAAGTTAGGCTACTTAAAGGTGGCAATAACCAGCACCTATGTCAGGACTCTGGGCAGATGAATGATCAGATGTAGCTCTGGTAAAGGTCAAGACACTGTTGCTGTTCAAAGGGCCCTGCTGCATGAGGTTATCATTGCTGGGGGACACGAGGGAGACAATGACCAAGGGTCTGCTGCACCACACCACAGACAGCTCTTTTAATTAACACCTATTTTTTGCAGCTACTTAAAACTAGAGTGTCCAGCTGAAATAGCATACTCCTTCCTACAGCTCTTCTCCTCTTTGTACCAACTTCTGGCAGAAAAGCAAGGTCCAAAGGCAGAGACTGTAACATCTGAATTCACCAAAGCCAGAGATCATCTTTCTTGGCCACTTGCTAACACTTAAACTTTGACATTTTATCATATGTGGTTAACATTAATATCAGCAAGAAAGGAGATTTTATAAATCTCTGACCCTGTAGTTCACCTTGGGGCTTGGCTGTAATGAACACATCTTTAGGAGGGAAGAAGAAAACAAGAATACTATTGCTTCATTTAAATCTCTTTCCATGTCATGAGGAAGCTCAGTTCTTTCTCCATGACAATGTGATCTCTCCAGTAACCACCCCCTTCTACCAAAAGCTCAGGGACTCTCTGAACACGTCATCTGAACTCTGTTCTGGACCAAATAAAGCTTGCATGTAATTTATTCCTATGGTGCACTGACTTTGACTGAATGCTTGGGCACTGTCATTTTCTTCCACTTATACAAACCTAAAATTTTTACATGTTCAGATACAATACCACTTTGATAGTATTTAGCAGCTGCCATCTGTTCTTTACATTCATTTATTTGCATTGACATGCCCTTAGGTTTTAAATATATGTTGATTATCCTTTCGCAGTGCTCCTGAGGAGACATTTCTGTTACAATTCTGTTTCTTATTCCATCTCCTGCATCCTGTTAATGATGCAGCCATATCTCTGGGTAACATTCTACTCCTGACTTTAATAGTTCATTTACTCAGCAGAAAATTCTTGAACCATACTGCTTATTTGCAAGAATATTGGTGAACATTTTGCAAAGAAATAAACACGAACTCATATTGTTGTGCTAATTACAGAGTTTAACATGAGAACTGCAGTGAATGAAAAGCCAATGTGTGGGTGAGCCTTATTAAGATACAGAATTCCTGATTAATTGTTGAATTAATTGAATTCAGATGGAAGGATAGAACACTTTCTGGGGCAGAATGAAGAAGTCCTAGGAATAAGTAGATAAAGTGGAAGAAAAATAACATTATTAGTTTATTTAGGTTCTGTCCTTATCACTTTCATTTTCATGTGCTATTGAAAGGACATTCAAGTAAACACTGAAGATTAAGAAAATTCTACAGAATGCCAGTAATCAGTTCCACACTTCCAGTGCTACTGTAAGAGTCATGTTTCTCATATTAATACTGTTACGCAAATCCAGTCAAAGACGGAAAAGACACTGTGAAAATCAACAGCAACTTTGTAAACTGAGCATCTACCATGGATTACACAACAAAACTCAATTGTAAAAGCTTTTCCCTGACTAACCCTTAATCATAAAGAAGCTCAGATACTGAGCTGATCACAGACCATACAAAACAGGAAAAACTTTTAATTTAATAAGTTACCCTTGCTAGATTAATTTCCTAGCTTTACATAGCAATTCAGTCAATTATGGTCCAGTAGGGTGTCTAACTCTTGTAATGGAAGATAGAAATGAAGAAAAAAAGCAACCTAATTTCAGTTAGGAGAGCTCTGGACTAAGTGCAATGGATGAATAAGCAACAAGGTGCCCTGCTAGCTTGTATTGCTTCAGCTTCACTGGTTTTTGCATTTATATCAACTGGATATATTGTGTTGGCCAAAAAGTAGTTGTGGGGGTTTTTTTCTGGGTAAATGAAAGACAAATTTTTCATGGGAAACAAAAACTGTTTTAAACAGTATAGTGTCCGTTTTCTTCAATTACCTTTTGCCATCTTTCAGGCAACTTCATGATTCCACGCTCAAAAAAGTTCTCATCTGTTTTGGCAAAAACCAGTTCCAATAATGATTTGATATTCTCCTCAGCAGTGAAGGATTTACTATTCAAGGCATTTTGTAAAGAATTAAACAAATGGTAGTCTGATGGTGCCAAGTCTGGCGAATTGGTGGATGTGATATCACATCCTATCCAAGCTGCAACAATTTTTGACAAATGACCAAACTTGTATGTGGACTAGGGTAATCATGGAGAAACATGACACCTTTGCAGTTCAACAATTCTGTACGCTTCTGTTTGATAGCATAATGTAATCTATCCAGTTGACAACAGTGCACATCTGAATTAATGGTTTGGTTGCTTGGAAGCAGCGCAAAATACACAATACCTTTGAAATCCCACCAGACTCACAGCATAAGCTTCCTTTGATGCATATCTGCTTTTGAAGTAATTTGAGCTAGCACATCACATTTGCTCCACCATCTTTTTCATTTGTCATTGTTATAGATGATCCATTTGTCATTGCCTGTTATCATAAGTTTCAAAAATGTATTGTCTTCTAAACATCTCAAGAGATGCGCAGATTTCAGCGCACTTAGTGAGATGAATTTCTTTGAGCACATGTGGTACCCAAATATCGAGCTTCCCAATGTATCCAATTTTTTTTAAATTATTTTTAATGCTCAATTTTCGATATGTTAAGATTACCAGAAATCTCTCATGTTGTTAAATGTGGATTGGATTTGATCAATGCCTTTATTTTGTCTTTATCAACTTCAGTTTGCCTTCCTGAGCATGGCTGAAATTTAGCAGACCAATTCTGACACTGCTGTAGTTTTAAGGCATCTTCACCATGCACATCACATGACTTTTTGTGGGCTGGCACAGTGTTTTTTGCTTTTCTGAAGTAGTACAGCAAAATATGATGAAAATGTTCCTTTTGATATTCCATTTGAAATCGATGTCAAATAAACAATTGTTAACGAAATCCTGCACTTTTCTAAAAGAAGCTTGAACTGTCAGATGTCAAGTTACATAACGAATTTGTGGTTTAAAATGAAGTTAGTTACACTTCAGGACATGTATGTCCATCTGTTAAAAAAAGACACAATTACTTTTTTGCCAAGCCAATACTTCAGACACAAGAGGTCACATCTGCAGTAATCTTTTTAACTGAAATTTATATCTAGCCTTAAAGCTGAGTTTTAACATTATCATTATAGTGAAGCTTGGGCAGTAAAGACTGTGTAATTGTTCTGTAAAATTTGAAGAGCTTCTTTTACTATAATTTTGGTCAATGAGAAGAAAAACAAGGACTTGCATTAAACAGAATTTGGAAATATCATAAATGAGATGGCCAACCTTTCACTAAAACAAAGCTGATGAACAGGGTCAGCTTCTTTCTTGAAACATAAAGATGTATATTATCAATTCCAATTGGGTTTTAGCAGCCAAGGGCTAAAATTTGGAAGAAATAACAAATATTTAGTGGAAAACAATTTAAATCCTAATGCAGTAACAGTCTCAAACAAAAATTATCCAAACTAAAAATTTAAAAGAAGCCTTTCATTACAGAATATGTTTCTGGTTAATCCTCAAAAGCAGGCTCAAGCTTCTCAAGGCATCAAAAAGGCATGGCCCAACACAGTTTTCTCTTCCTATTTAAAGCCAGGTTCCATTAAGGAGGATGTGGATTCTTATTCAATTCCCACATTGCTGCATTATTCATTAATCCATCTATACTGTAGCCATTTGGAAACAAATTCTGTTTCACAACTTTCCAGCTATAATATAGCAAAGCAATCTCTTTCTTCCAAAGATTTTAACTCCTTCATAAATAAACAATATGGGCCACCTGTAATTGTGTGCATTTTCATTTGCTCTTAAAATAATATTATGAATAGTAGTGTAAGCAAGAAAAAAGAAGCAGAAAAAAAGACATTTCTGCTTTGTCCAATTCATGGTCTAGGTCTCTAAACATTACTCACATGAAATAAACGTTACACTACTTTCATAGTCTCACACAGAGTCCAGGAATCTCTTCAACCTCAAATTTGGATCTGTATTACAGTCCTAAGAGATGCATTAATATTTGTACTAGAACATTTGTACTACTGTGAAATTTTCCTCCAGAACAAACAACAAAAAAGTCAATAGTCTAGTAAATGAAATTTCCCGTTTTGTCAAAGGGAGTATCCAAAAATGCTGTATGATCTGTTCACACTGGTGAGAACGAAATTGATTGCTAGTTCATTTTACTGAAACCATGATCAACTGCTTAGTTCATGTTCTTAGCACTCTTATATGGAAATTCTGGGATACAGCTACATCACCACCAGGAGACTCAATAAATTACACAAATATCACAAGAAACAGTCTGCTTTGTGATTCTGAGGATGCAAACTCCTGCAAAAGTTAAATATACATTTTCAGGTCTTTGGCAGAAAAGCTGAACGCCACTGACTTGTTGTCAAATTGAACATCAAGCCTTAGAAATAGGTGAATCTTAATGGTGCGATAAACCAGCTCTTTAGGGATGCTGTGCTCTATGGAAATAACTGCAGCAGTCATATTTATATTTGGTTTGGAATTATTGTTACTGGCGAGTGTTAACAGTACTGTCAAAAGTGTATGTGATGATAACACATTCAACTGTATCAAAAGCCATTTGAAAGACCATATTTTGCAACGGCTAATTGCTCGTCTGAATGTACAGAAGCAAACACAGTGAGGGAGTGTAGAGCCCAAACAAGTCTCCTACTCTCAATTCAACATAGATTCAGTTGCATGTGTGACCATGTAAGACAGAGTACCATGGGGCTATTTTTCTCAGATTCCCATATCAAATCCTATTAAGTGAGAAATTCAGTGGCTCACCTCAAATTAATAAATGGGATTTTTGGTGTATCAAATATTATTTGCATTTAACAGTATTATTTTTAATACATAGTTATTAATAATTGAGAGTAACTGTATATTTCAGGTAAGAAAACATGACCTTAGTTGCAGGGGAACATTTTGTCTTTACGCTAGAGAACTATGTCACTCTAGATGTAGTCTAAGTACTTTCATGTACTCATTTACCGATGCAAGGAAACTGATTCTTTGGTTTTATCATCAGGGCAGTCATACAGAAGAGGAGAAACAATTTTTAAATTCTTTTTCTTCCTGACTTGAACTGTAGATGTGATTCTGGAGTTTCCACATCCCAAGTTTTCACGTCCCAAGTACATGTAATAATCCTCTTCTCAACTGTACCAAAGGTTTTGGAAGGCTTTGGTTTCGTTCTGCATTCCTGTTTAGTATCAGAACACACACAATCATTTTGTATTTTTTCTTGCCTTCTCTTACCCTTGTTTAAGGAACCAGCAGGCAGGAAAATTGGAGTATAGGCATTTAATTTAATTGTTTGTTTTACAGAAGATCTGCTCTACACAAATATCAAATTTTGCCACTTAAATTGTTTTAAAGATGTGTTTTCCACATATAAACAATGGTTTTCTCCTCTTGGGTTAAATTTTCCCACAATCTTTACAACATGATTAGAGAACAGTACTGTCTACATGACAGTATAGCAAAGATGTGGCTATAAAATGGTAGCTGGTATAGGAATGTGCTAAGCCTCCTGAAATGCATTTGCATTTGGCCTAGATATATTACACAAGACTATGCAACAAATTGTCAAAGTAACTGTAAAAATGGACCAGAAACAAACAGTAAGTAAATCAAACATCTCATTTAAAAGCTGGCTGGATGGCCGAACACAGAGAGTTGTGGTGAATGGAGCTAAGTCCAGTTGACAACTAGTCACAAGCAGTGTTCCCCAGGGCTCCGTTTTGGGGCCAGTTCTGTTTAACATCTTTATCAATGATCTGGATGAGGGGATTGAGTGCTCCCTCAGTAAGTTTGCAGATGACACTAAGTTGGGAGGGAGTGTTGATCTGCCGGAGGGTAGGAGGGCTCTGCAGAGGGACCTGGACAGGCTGAATCAATGGGCTAAGGCCAACTGTATGAGCTTCAGCAAGGCCAAGTGCTGGGTCCTGCACTTCAGTCACAATAACTCCATGCAGTGCTACAGGCTTGGGGACGAGTGGCTGGAAAGCTGCCATGCAGAAAAGGACCTGGGGGTGTTGGTGGACAGCAGGATTGACCATGAGCCAGCAATGTGCCCTTGTGGCCAAGAAGGCCAATGGCATCCCTGTATTAGAAGGCGTGTGGTTAGTAGGTCAAGAGAGGTTCTCCTTCCCCTCTACTCTGCCCTGGTGAGACCGCATTTGGAATATTGTGTCCATTTCTGGGCCCCTCAGTTCAAGAAGGACAGGGAATTGCTTGAAAGAGTCCAGCGCAGAGCCAGAAAGATGATTGAGGGAGTTGAACATCTCCCTTATGAGGAGTGGCTGAGGGAGCTGGGTCTCTTTAGCTTGGGAAAGAGGAGACTGAGGGGTGACCTCATTAATGTTTATAAATTTGTAAAGGGCAAGTGTCAGAAGGAAGGAGCCAGGCTATTCTCAGAGATAGCCAATGACAGGACAAGGGGCAGTGAGAGCAAGCTGGAGCATAGGAGGTTCAAAACCCACCTGGACATGTTGCTGTGTGACCTACTCTAGGTGATCCTGCTCTGGCAAGGGGGTTGGACTGGATGATCTTTCAAGGTCCCTTCTAACTCCTAATATTCTCCTCCTAATATTCTGTGATTCTGTGATTTACCATTTAAAATCAAAAGTTCACCTCATGTGGCAACATTCTAAACCACAAAATAGTGTTAAAAAACACACCTGCCTTACAAGATTTCACAGCGATTTAGTAAGTGAAACAGCAAGAATTATCAAACAACCATAAAAAGGCAGCCTAACTAAAGGTTATACTTGGCTGTTAATTTTTTGCAGGGATAGAGTAATCTCTGGGACTTGTGACCCCGCAGCCACAATGTATAATGGAAAACCAAATAAACTACATGTAGTCTGCAATTAGAGTAAGGGGTCTCACTTTCTACTACCTCCAAGGAGGTTCAGGTCTACAATACATGGGAATCTTTAAATTGAATACCAATCATTAAATATATAATAAACATTGCATACTTGAGACCCTAAAATGAACTTCCTGAAGTTCCTGCTAGTTTTGATAAATTACTTGCTTTTTCCTATGTTGCTTACAATAGCTTACCTACCTGCTTCTCCTGGGACCTGAACATGCAGCACATATGTTATTTTATCCATCACAGTTCATTATTAATTAAGAAAATGCATTTATTTATAGGCATTTATTCCATTTTCAGAAGAGTAGGAGCCTTAGAACAGAACAGAACAGAACAGAACAGAACAGTTGAATTGGAAGGGACCTACATAGATCACCTAGTCCAACTGCCTGACCATTTCAGGGCTGACCAAAAGTTAAAGCATGGCACTAAGGGGATTGTCCAAATGTTTCTTAAACACTGAGAGGCATGGGGCATCAACCACCTTTCCAAGAAACCTGTTCCAGGGTTTGGCCACTCTTTCTGTAAATAAATGTTTCCTCATGACCAGTCTAAACTTTCCCTGACAGATGCAGCTTTGAGCCATTCCCATGCATCCCGGTACAGGGTTCCAGGGAGAAGAGATCAGCACTTCCCTCTCCACTTCACCTCCTCAGAAAGCTGTAGGGACCAGTGAGATCGCCCTTCAGTCTCCTTCTCTCCAAACTAGACAAACCCAGTGTCCTCGGCCACTCCTTAAAGGTCATGCCTTCCTGACCCTTCCCCAGCTTTGGTGCACTCCCCTGGACAGGTTCAAGTGCCTTTATATCCTTTTTAAATGGTGGAGCCTAGAATCACACACGATACTCAAGGTGAGGTGTATCCAAAATACAGTAGGAGAATCACTTCTTTTGAGTGGCTGTTACGATGTATTTAATGCATCCCAGGATGTAGTTTACCCTCTTGGCTGATAGGGCACACTGTTGCCTCCTACTGAGCCTGCTGTCAACCAGCACCCGCAGAATCCTTTTGCAATGCTGCAAGTCCTCTCTCAGTTCAGAGTTGTGCCTGGCATTGCTCTGTCCGAGGTGCAAAATTTGATGTTTAGACTCTTTCAATTTTGTGCCATTGATAATTGCCCAGTGCTCCAATCTATCCAGATCCCACTGCAAGTTCTCTTGTCCCTCGAGGGAGTCAACAGCACCTCCCAGTTTAGTGTTATCAGCAAACTTCCTAACAGTGCATTCAACTCCTGCCTGCAGATCACTGATACAAATATTGAACATAAGCAGCTCTAGAACTGAGCTCTGAGGGCACACCACTGGTGACTGTCCACTAGCCAGATGTAGCCCGTTCACAGCAACCCTTTGAGCCCTGCTGTTCAGCCAGTTCTTCACCCAGCGCACTGTCTACCTGGTCATCTCACAGCAGGAAAACTTGTCCAGAAGGTTACTGTGAGGGACAGTACCAAAAGCCTTACTAAAACCCAGAATAACTACATCCAGCACCCAAGGGGGTTGACCTTATCGTAGAAGAGTATAAAATTAATTAGACAGGGCTTTCCCTTTGTGAACCCATGTTGGCTGTGACTGTTGATAGCACTGTTCTTTCAATAGTCTTTCAACAGCACATAGCATGATCTCCATATTTTTTCTAGGTATAGGATCAGTTCTGCATGTAGTTTTGCTTACCAGTTTTACATATCCACAGTAAATGAGTTGTTATAATGAATTAGGTGAGGTCTAATGATTCTACCAGATGTCATGGATCACTACGCTGTAATTCAGGGCTTTGCATTCAGTGGATGGTTTACCATAATTTGAAATGATTGACCTGAAATCAAAACACTTTGCAGGTAAGCATTAACTCTTAATATTTCAGAAAAACATATATTAGTGAAATCACAGTTACAGAAAGGAAACCTCTTTGCATAACTAAGAAATAGGACTTTTATTTAGTACTTGATTTTGGATTATAAAATCTGTACTCTGTTTTATATTTTTTTATAAAATCTGCACTCTGTTTTTATAATTTTTTATAAAATCTGCACTCTGTTTTTATAACTTTGGATTATAAAATCTGCTGCACTCTGTGTTGACCTCCATTTATTTGATTAATTGAAATAACAAACGTATACGTGTAAAACTAGAAAGGAGAATTTTTTCACCAGGGAAACCAATCACCTTACACAGAAGTATAAGGTTCACCTTATACTGAGCCTTTAAACTGTATACTCCAATTGTAATAAGCCATAAATCCTGTTAAGGCAGTAAAATCAGACATTCGGGGACAAACAGTGTCTCACCTTGTTGTCACAGACATTCTGCAATTGTTGTAGGAGTGTCACTGGCTTTGACTGAACAGCATTTCTGATTACTCTGTATGATTCTCTGTGAAAGAATCTGTTGTATCTGATTAACCTGAAGTTTTAGATGCTATTGCTGAACATTTCTTGATTTTGATAAGTCACAGCATGGTTGATTTCTAGTAAGTGCATCACTTTGAATTCAGAATTTTGTATTTTGCTACCATCCCATTCTATAATTGCAATATAAAATCCAACAGATAAGTCAGTGCAACTCTGCAGATGAGGAAATTTTAGGAAAAAGATACTACAGAGATACATTTGAGACATATTTAAAAGTGAATAAAGGGTACTTGCTTCCTTAAGAAACTAGAAATTAAAGATTTTGATTTTCAATACAATTGTCAGTGATGTCTACTAATAGACTAAGTTACTAATTTCCAAGTATACTGTAATTGATGCTAGAAAGTCAGTGTTTTTCTCTTCACTTAATAACATCCAAAAGCTAATTTAAACTAGATAACTACAGTTAAAACTAAACAAAACAGAGGAAAATACTGAAAAAAACAGTATATAGACATATATAACAGTGTTTACTAATGCAATATTTATTTGTATTGTCTTTTGCTGTCTCACAGGCAATAAGAATTTCCCCTTAGTGTGCGCACACTATGGTCAGAAAGCTAAAAGTATATCTTATTTTTATGGACAATCCATTTCAAAAGAAGCCAAGAGAATTATACCAATTGAGATAAATACAAGCACAGAGGCTCCTATAAGCAATATGTATTATCATACAGGACCACAGCAACCTGCCTATATTACTGAATTTTCTGATATTGAAGATATTCTTTCATATGTTCTTGTTTTAGATTTCCAAAGTGCTGTTGAGTTCTTGACTCAGTTCCAGCTGAACTGCAGAAGCAAAGCAAGATACTCTGGAAATTTAATGAAAAAGCTCTCACCTTTGATCTGTGCTGTGGAATAGAATCAACAGCCTCAGAGGAATGGTCTTCCTTTTCAGAATTGCCAATCTAGCACCAGGAAAGTTTCCAGCACATTGTCCAAATACAAATAATTAGTAACTTCAACATCCCTCTCAAAAAACATTCAGTATACAAACTTAGAAGTTGAATGCTAAAAATTATTTTTTTCCTACTCAAATCAATAATCGTCATTCTTAATAAGGATTAATGGCTCTTTTAAGTTCTGTTTTATTTTCCTTTGTGGCTTAAGACTCTTGTGCTTCAAATTGCCCACCTAAAAGAAGCATATACACTCACTATGGTTGTGATTTTTTTATTAAGACCTGTGGACATCATCTTTGGACCTATCCTTTTTCACCCTCTCCCCACTCAATCATTTTGACACTTACTTTTTATTATGTAATTCTATTCTAGGTCTATGCATCTATAAGCAAAATAATTTCAAAAGAATTACAGCAGTCACTCAGTACCTATGGAGGTCCTATTGCAATAATAAAAAGATTTCCCAGATACTCTCAGAGAAAGATCAAACACGCTTAAGGCCACAGAAATTAATTAGGATCAGAAACAAAAATGTAGGAGGTTTTAGCTGAGGCAGTTGAGACCAGCTTTAAAGTGACAAGTTTCCATAATTTAAAGTTATCTTAGAAGAAGACTACTGCCTTTTATCATGGAACCTATATTCTAAATTTAGATCTGTTTACTAAGTAAAAAAAAAAGTCTTCTGTTATGTTTGCAGCCAAGTCCATTTATAAACAAGTTCCAGCATCAAACACAAGATGAGTTCAGGATATTTCCTAAACATTCTATAAGATGGCTAAGTGTATGACTTATCTATTAGCGTGACTAATCTATTAAGATTACATCCATTTTTAAAAAAATATATGCTATATATAAAGTAACAAACAGATCAGTTGTCCAGTTAGGAGTAATAACATTTTGGGGTCAATTTAAAGGAATTTTACTTATAGAGATTAGAGTTTACCAGTTCAGCTACAGTTAAAGCTTCAGTACCTGAAGTCTAGAAAAAAACTAGAACCATTTATTGTTTTCAGAATATCTGCTGAAGCAGTCGTTCACATTTGAGTTGGCTGCAGCTACCCATCTGAGAGTAGGGAGGTGTGCGGACAGCTTCACAACTCAGTACACACTGAGTGGGCGTGCTTCTTTTTTAATCCCTAAATCAAGTATAAATGGAAAAAGCTAAAAATCTACTTATGCACATTGCCCCTTTATAGGCAACATTTCTCCTTCATCTTTAGCATATCTCCCTATCTTGATATGGCTATCAAAGCTATTATCACTGAGCATGATCACAAGTTATCATTAAATTTTGTATTTTGGTTATCTGGATATTTTCTTGTCTCCTGAAATACATGACAGACCAAAGACCCATACCCTGTTACTGCAAGAAAGCACATCATTCAAAGGTATTTGATTTCTTGCCTTGCAGACCCACCCCTTAGGAAACGGAGCATCTCACCATTCTGTTTTCAGCCCGTAATTATCAATGCTCAGTTTGTAACCATTTCTCCTCATGCCAACTCTCTAGCTTGAATTATTTATTTCCCTTCCTGTTGGTTACTTCCCAGATATATTTACACAGAACAATCACATCCCTTCTCCATATACTTGCCAGACTAAACAACCCAAGGTCCTTTAGTTTCCTTTAGTTTCCTGTCTCTTCCTTCACCTGATCGTTGCAACAGCCCATCTCTGTAAGTCCCCATTTTGCTTCTTTCTTGTTTGGACCCCTCTACATCCACGTGACTACAGAGGCCCAAAAGTCATAGGTATTCCATGAATATATAACCTGAATACATTGAACTAGTATGCTTTATGTCGCATGAGTACACTTAAGTGAAGATGCATCAGACTGAGGATATTGAATTATTCATTTCCTGTCAAAAGAAATGTATCTCCTCCACAGATGTTGAATAGAGAGAAAGCAAAGCAGAATCAAATTTCTCTTCCTGATCCTGTAGCTGAGGATAATGTCAAAATTCGAAGGAACTTGTCTGTGTCTATAAGACCACTGAGGTTGGACAGCCTCAGTTCAGTGTGGTATCACACAAATCTAGGGAATGTCAAGGGTATTCACATCCCAGTTTTGTATTCTCTGAGGGACTCCTACCAATATATATCAGCTTTCACTCAGGAAGGCTTTTTGTTGCATTTCAAATAGAAGGTTTTTTTCTCTAATAGTGCAGTGAAATTAAAGCATACCCTTTAGGCACCAGACGGATGCAGTAGGTATGAAAACTGTGTTATCCTACCTACATACATTCAAAAATCCACAAAGGTTGACACACTTTGAGTGTCTTCAACAAGCTTGAATTAATTTATATGTAGAAACTTTTTTGACCTCATATTTCCTGCCTGGAGTGGCTACTGTTTGGTGACACCAAACATCTCGATCTCAGACCATATTCCTGATTCCCCCTGCAACCCATCCTCATGTCCTCATGTACACAGCAAGTGCAAAATCTAATTTTCAACCCAGACAGCTAAGCTTGGAGCCTGGCCCCTGCACTGGATCAGGTAGTATTAGAAGTAGCTTTAGTGCAGAAGATATGCCAACCTGCACTAGACTGCTCTTTTTAGCCCCAGGTTTCAAATTTTTTTCCCTTCCTGTTAGTTACTTCCCAGATATAGCTAGCTTTAGTTCTTTAATTTTTTCCAGCGCTAAGGGGCCGTAACATTGTAGGTCCTTACAGGGCCAGGGCACCTTGCTGTATATTTCACAGGAGATCCAGCTGCAACCATCCTTTCCTCCTCCCTCCCACTCTGTCTATGCATGAAGTTTTTTAAGAGGGGCAAAGCCACAGCTGACCTTACATAATAATGGCAACAATCCTCCTTTGATTGCCCAGAGAGGTTGTGGAGTCTCCTTCTCTGGAGACATTCAAAACCCGCCTGGACGCCTTCCTGTGCAACCTCATCTAGGTGTTCCTGCTCCGGCAGGGGGATTGGACTAGATGATCTTTTGAGGTCCCTTCCAATCCCTAACGTTCTGTGATTCTGTGATTCTGTGAAAGCTGGACTAGATGACCTCCAGAGCTCCCTTTCGACAGAAATTCATACTGTTAAATGAACCAGCTTCCTCCCTGCCCATTATAGCTCTGCTGTGCCTCTCTGCTATACCAGTACTCATTTAAGAGAAAGATAATATAGCAAAAGATCTGCAGCCTTTATTGGTGGGTTTTTTTCCAGCATGCCCAAACCTGTGTCCAGTGAGCTGTGAGAGGCCCTTTGCAGGTATGCGACTGAACTGAGGGATTTGCATCAGAAAGGATGCAACAAGCAATCACAGCCTGGGCTGGACTTTGCCTTGGAGTTTTCTGGAAGCACATTACTTGATGTAAGCAAAAGGCATACCAAGGCTATTCTCATAACGTAATAGTAGATAGTAGGCCTGGTCCAGGCTTTGCTTAGTATAGATGTAGCCATTAAGTGTAGTTCCTTTAATAAATCTGTTTGTGCTAATCTTCAAATACTCCTTCCTTTGCACCTTGCGGGACAGAGCTTACACTGAGAATAAACAATGGTGTCATGTGTTTCAGGCATCTTCCATTGAGCTTTACTGGCCAAGTTTGTTTTCAAGCCAAGCTGGAGCTATTGCTGCACAGTCTCCAGCACAATTACTCACAATGCTCTTGTGTTCATTCCCCCTCTCAGCATGTTGTTTCCTGTGACATTTTCCATAACATCTTCAGCTAGTCCTTAGCCTCGTGGGAAACAGAAGCAGATCATCTTTCTGAACTCAGACCACACAAACAGAAGGCTGAAAGCATTACAGTGAGCAAAGGCTGTTTAATATAAACATACTGCCATTCAGTTCCAGGCACATAAAACATCTCCTTCTCTTGGTCTTTTCTTCTGTCCTCCCACCCTCTTGGGGTGGGGGGGAAGAAAACAACCAACACTGTTATTTCTGGGAATAAAAAGAACATATTTGTATCCAAGACATAAGAATAGGATTTCACCCAAAGATCAGCACATGTGGGAAACACAAATTGTATTAGAGCATAGAATGGAAACACACACATTGTAAATGTTACTACTTAGAGATATACACTGTAACACTTGAGTCCTTGGAGCTGAGTGTCAGCTGGTGTTAATTATCAAAGCTCCATGAGTTCCAGTGGAGATCTGCCCACTTGCAGCAGCTGAGGCTCCAGTCCTTGGCCTCTGAATTTCTTCTGAAACACTACACAGCTACATCAGATACAGTGCTCTAGACATTGGCACACACTTCCAACAATGATTTTGAGGTACACTTTTGACTCTTAGCTGGGCAAAACAGCCATACATTCCAGGGAAAGCAGCAGGTGAGGCAGAAGGGACATTAGCACGCGGTGACCTATATACAAAGAGTAAACTGGAAGTGATTATAAAATCTAGTTTCCCATAGCATGATACTGACCTTTGGGGACAAACTTGCCTTACTACTCACACAGCACCTATGAGAAACACGGCACTATAACCAGTGGGCCTAAACCCATGCAATTATCTTCCCCTCTCAATGTCAGGGAAGATTTTCAACCAGGAATTTTTTTAATGGTTGGGGAATTTTGCTGATATTATTTTTTTTAAAAAATGGTCTCAGTGCTTGAATTAGCCAATTTTTATGGGTTATGTAAGTATTCATTACTAAGTGATACTATGCAGAAAGATGAGCCTACAGAAGGCAAGACTCAGGGTCATTGCCTTTCAGGGTAATCACCATCAGTGCTGTGCAATGAACCGGCTGTGCTGCCAGGCTTAACAGCACAGCAAGTCCAAATGTTCAGCTCTCTCGACAGGAGGCCTGCACTTGTTCTGTAGTATCATGCCAACTCCGTCTAACTAATGAGAATTACCTAGCATGATTTCAAGAATTATTAAAAAAATAATCCAACAGATCCCCATTTACCTTCAGTCAGAGAGAGGAGAATTCATTTCACATATATCCTCATCATAAAAATTCTGAGATGGAAGGAAAGTATAATTTGAAGTGAAATTCACAGGAAGCACCCCAAAAAGATATTTTAAAATCTCATTTTTAAACTTTAAATAAATATTTAAAACACTGTCATTAGAAAAAAAATCCTAGCTAAAAGGTAAAATCTTGCAAATTCACTGTCAAATAACCCTTTCTCTCACAGTACTTGTCTTGATAGAAGAGTTAAGACATCTTCAGACATAGGATGGTCACAACAGTTATTCTATACAGTAAATATGGAAGCTGCTTAGAATATGTTATAGAGACAACTGGCACTCAAAATCATATCTTATAAGCCTAGAAACATGAAACTCACTCAGGCAGAATGTGACCAGAACAAATAAATAATTATAGCCTCCATTCAAGCAGTAAGATTTAGGAGAGACTAATATGATATCACTTTCATTATAATTTGTATGATACAGAAAAACAGATTTTGAGAAAATAAAGCAATTTGCAAGGTTAACTTTTTTCTTTCTGCTTATACTCACAGAATTAGGTTTTGCTTAATCCCATCAAAGGATTTATTGCAATGTGCTACAAACTCAGGTCTGCACATAGGTACCTAAGGAAGTCACTAGTCAAGTGCAGCATAGCCATGGCCTAGACAGCGATACAGTCATAGCTGCTTCCAAATCACATCACTTCATATACACACAGAAGCAAGCGCTAATCCTGAATAGAAATCCACTTATCCTCTTAGCAATTGATTGTTAACTCCTCATGTTATGCAACTAATTCTGAAATAAAAGCACTTAATTAGAGACTCCCAGGTACTGAAGTCACTGTGCAGATGATTGAACTTGTGCTTCTAAACATCTGGGGCTGTTTGGGTTTGGGTTTTTTTTCTGTCTTTGATCCAGCTTTATATTCATTTGCCAAATTGTTTTCTGTGAATAAAGTTCCTTCAGTTTTTATTCACAATCATGACTGTAGCTTTAGCCATTTAAAAATAATCTGAAATTTTCATCACTTTACAAGACTATCAGTTATAAATATGCTCTTGGATCATTCTCCCAGAGCCTCTGCTGGTATCTCAAAAAATGTTATTATGTTTTTTACATGTATTTCTATTTAAATATTTAAGTTTTTCACTAGGGTTAGCAAAGAGGCTAAACCTACAGTAAAAACTATGTTCATTTTTAATGAAATTGACTGTACTAGTTCCCATTTAAATAATTTCATTTAAATAAATGAAAATTCCATCTGAGTTACATTTAACCATCTCTTTATATCCTGTACAATTCCTGTTAAACATTTGTACTTGTAATTAGTGGGGTAAGTGATTTCCAGTCTTGCATTTTGAAAAAAAACCAAACAACCAACAAACAAAACAAACCCCCCAAATACCAGAAACAAAACCAAACACTCCCCCAACCCTAACACAAAACCAAACAAACAAGCAAAAAAATAAACAGAAGAAGAAAAGGTTTTTGATATCAAATCAACTTGATGAGACAGAACTAACCTAAGGAAAGGAAAACAAGATTTTTAGTAGGGAGTGACTTTTGATTCATATCTGTTCCTGAATCACAAACTAACACTTTTGTTATTTGTGGTAAATATACTTACATTTTGATTTTTAGGGGTTTTTTTTGATAAGCCGTATCACTTATACCTTAATCCTGTAAACAATTAATTCCTCAGAACAAGGTTTACTGCAAAAAATAGATTCAGACCTTGGTTTTTTCCCAATGACAGACAACTTTTGGGAGGATTGGGTAACCTTATGCAATACAAAACTTCATATTATATTCATAGTATATTATAAACTTCATAGTATCATTCTGATATTAATGTAAACCAAAAAATGCTAATATTGCCATATCATTAGTGTTAAAGATTCTATAAACTTTATCATCAATACTTTGACATGCACAAGGTTCAATTTAAATATAGTTCTTGATCTACAGAAACAATTTTTATGTTCCCATGAATAGGAACTCAGCAGCTCACTAAATACGTGGACTATTGAAACAACACATTTATTCTTACTATCATTGTGAAACACGGAAAAGTTCCTCTCCTTTTACAGCTGTGGATTTGCAGCCTGCTCAGTGTGGTAATTGATTACATCTACTGAGGTAATAGAAGGGCTGTAGAAGTCTGCAGAAAGCTAATACTTCCTCCTAAGTATCAAGAAAAAGATTTGAAAAGTTTATTTGACTGATTTTATGAATGGACATCCCACTCTCCAGTGGGAGAGTTTTCTGTCCTTTTTTACCCCTGTTAGGATCTCCATGATGTACCTGCATTTGTATATATAGATTGTGAGGCAGAAAGGGCGGAACAGTCAAATGTTGCATGTGAAAAGGCTCAGAGAAACTTGTTTTGAGTCAAAGAAGTCAACTAGAGAGCAAGACTGTTTGAAAGAATTGGGAATTGGGAACTGATGTCTTGTTTCCCTCCCAAGTGACTATTTATATTATTTCATTTTCCCAGCCACCAGAGCCTCATTGGTGCCATGGTTTGGAGGAGCACTTAAGCCGGTCACAAGCAGTATGTAGCTCAAAAGCCATAGGCTGGTCATCTCTAGTCCTTAATACACACAGAACATGGAACACTCTACACCTGAGTAACAAAGAGTTGATATAAAATATTCCATTGAGAATGACATGAAAAATCAGGAAGAAAATTTGTTTTCATCACAGCTATGAAAATATTTGGTTTAATCTCTACGTTATAAAAGACAGAAAGTTTAATGATACAAATAAGTTTCCTGTTTTTACCTTGAAATTCCATTTAACAAAGGATTTGTAATGGAAAGTGTGGGTCGAAAGTCTTTTAGTTGAAGAAAGAATATCCATGAGACTGAAGAATATTAGTAATCTCAATCCTAAAACAGCCATGAAAACAAAACAGAGGGATGGATATTGTTTACTTTGAAAACATTTTCTTTTCAAAAAATACTTTCTGGAACTAATTTAGGAAAACAATGTGACCTTCTCTTATTTTTTCCTTTTTGGAAAAAGAATAAGAATTTTTAAATAAGAAAAATATGTGCTGTTGAACTAGGGTACAAGACATGAAGATTAAAAGGAGCAATATTCTCCAGCATATCTTATGATGTCAAATATTTTCCAAAACCTAAAACCAAAGTTAACCAAATCCAGTCCTTAGGCCTGTGCACTAATCTAATGACTCGAACAAATAATTACAGACAATTGAAGGTGCTTGGCTAGCATTTTACAAAAACAAGTTCTAGCATAAACTTTTTGTATACCCACATTTCGTATTTTTCAGCCAGAAACAGGCAAAGTGACCACTTAAGTCTCACCTCCTTTGTAACATTAAACAAAACAGCTATTATTTTGTTTCTTTGGTGGTTTTTTTTCAGATCATATAGTATATCCTGGTTTTTACCCAGTCTTGACTGAAAAAAGCCCAAAACATAAGGATGTAGTAGATTCTCAATTGCCTTAGACATACAGTTCTACTTATTAAGGACATTCAGAGTTAAACATTTGCTTTTATTTTCCAGTCTGGATTTGGTTTTTTTAGCTTTGGAAATATTAGACCCTGTCAGGCCTTTTCTGCTATGTTAATGTTCATTTAAGTTCAGACATCTCTTATGCACAGAGGTGCAACTACTCCATTTTTTCCCGCTTAACCAAAGTAAGTTGGGCTATAAAACCTATTTCTAAAATACCCAACAGGTCTTGGCATTCTTTTCTGAACCTTTTTCATGTTGAAGGAATTTTTACCTTTTGGCTTTCTGATATTAGTAATGAAAAGGTTATAGTAACATAGACAGATATAGCATACCTTCATATTCCTATCCAATAGCCCCCTAATTATAACAATATGTTCCTTCCCTAGAACAATACCCTGTGGGTGTGGTTTCAGTCATCACCTGAAGACCATTCTAGTACATCTGGACAACAGGACATGGCTTTCTATCCTTTACACATAATCTACTTTAATTGCTGTACGAGCACTCCTCCATTAGAGTAACATAAAAAGTATCTTTTTTTAGTAAGTCCAATTGATGACATGTCACAATGAGAATATCCTATAGAAACACAATAACCCAGTTTTTCTGACCTAACTTTGTGTCCTTTGAAAATTTAGATTAGCAAGAAAATATTGACACTAAAATGCAGACATCTGCATATAAGTTGCCTCTATTTACCTGACATAGACAATTAACTGTAAATCCATTTAACATGCTCTTAATTCACTGAATATAGTGGTATTATTTCAGTAGCTCAGGATGTGATACTAAGGGCTGGGGAAGAGGAATTTCCATATCTCTTTCTAACCACATAGTCATAATATAATTATGCTTGGGATTTAAAAAAACATAATAATAAAAAAATAATAATCATGAGTTTTGGCATGGCATATTTTCATTGAGTATTTAAAGCTTATACTATCATCCCATGGGATTGTATTAATTAAGATCCCAAATGGCATTTGCAGGATTTTGATCACTAAAAATAACATGTAAAAACTTTCTTCAAACTTCTTATTATCCTAACTTGGCAAGAGTTAACAACTGAGAGGTAGTTAATGTATGTAAGATATCAAATCCAAGTTACAGCCTAAATTCTGAATTCCCACTCATATAAAAACCCCATTTGTCTTACTATAATTTCAAACCTTTTAAACATTACCAATAATTTCAATGAAAGTTGCTCAATAACATCAAGTTCACCTGTTGCTCTCAAAGAAAGCACATTTTTTTCAAGGCATAGTTGTAACTTCCACAAAAAGCCCATTATTTGCTCAACAGTTTTAGGTTGAGATTGCCTAGCAGCTCTTCAAGCATCTTTTAATTTGAAACTAGCCATCATGAGTCATCTCTTATCACTGTTGATCTCTGAGATCCTGCCTTATTTTCTTGACTTTTTTAATGCCAACAGATTTCATTTGTAGTGTTATTTACCCAAAGAATGCTTCCTACTTTGCAACAAGCACAGGCAGTGCATTTTCATATATATTCAGAGGTAAGGAACTGAACAGAGGTCTGCTTCATGCACTGCTTAAGTACTACTTGAGAAAAGTACTATCTAAGCGATACAGCTCACATTATAATTTTTCCCCAGTGAAACAATCAACATTAGCATAATACAGGATATCAAGCATACAAAAAATATATACTGAAGTCATACACTAGCTTTTCTCAGGAGTATCCTGTGTTAATACACAGATGTCTGGAGACTTTCATCATGGCCTTCTATTCTAGAGGTCTGCATTTCTTCAAGGCTGTCAAACACAACTTTTCCAATGAAATACTTGAGGTGCTAACTACAATTTACATGGCATTTGAGAAAAATGTGACTTCCAAAAACATTACTCAATGTGCAAATAAGCACATTCTTTCTTTAAGGAACTGATGACAGAGCCCAACAAACACCTGGCATAACAATATCTTTAAGATTTCTTTAACTGTAAGTAATTATTTCTTCTGACATCAGTTTAAAGCAGTCTAGTTCTGTAGAAGAGAGGTTTACGTAGAAGAGATTTTAAGTTTACAGCAACAACCCAGACTGAAATAGAAATTACATATATTTTAGTTCTGTTACTGCTAAACCCTTAAAAATTGATCTTTAAATGCAAAAGAAAAAACTATTATTATGATGAAAACTTATGCAAATGGAAAATCTTAAGCTCAGAGTAGAATCTTGCCTTTAAAGCCCCTTGTGATTAAAAAAAAATAAATGTTATAAACAGCATTTATAAACATAAGGCATTTAATTTGAAATTATTAATCAATTCTATGACAAATAGACCATAGTTTGTGGTCTGTACCTGAGGTATATATTATGCTGGTATATTTAAGCTACACTGAGGAGGCATTCAGAATAGGTTTTACTGCAATTTCAATGAAAAAAGATATGTTTCTGTCTCAGTTTTACATAGGAAAAACTCAATAGAACCATTATGCCCCACAAAAATATAATTTTTTTATTAAATTCAAAAAAAGTAAACTGAAGTATCAGTCAGAATGCTCCCATACAACAATCAAATGAATAGTCTAATCCTATGTATGAACAAGAGTTAGCAGAAGGCTCCTGCTGCTTTTTTTGATTGACCTTCTTGATTCTACAGGTGAGAAATAAGTTAATTTGGAGACTAGCTAATTGTTCAATAGCTACTACAGAGCTCGCTGCAACTGCCATTTGGAATATAATTGTCCTGGTTTGAGCTAAATAGAACTAAATCATGACAATAATTTATGTCTACCGATGTTTCATAAATTCAGACATCCCTTCCAACTTTGCAGTCATGCATCATATGCATACTTGGTAGGCTATAGACAGATGTGCCTGCTCCACCTGCAGTCTCAACATTCAAGCAGAGCAATATTAACATGGTCTGGAGCCCAGCACCTCAATAGGTTCAGCACTGGTCTCAAAAAAACTGTTCAGCTTTGTGTCCTAACTTCAACTTATGTAGCCAACTCCTCATAACTGACGCTTGTCAACATGGGCTGACATAGCATATGCTTTGAAGAACCTAAAGAAAGTAGATTTGAACTGAAGTGAACTAATTCACCAACTCATTTTTTAACCTCCTTCAATAAATCAGAGGTTAGAAAATAAATTTGCATTTTGAAAGTGAACATTCACTGCTCACTTTGAAGTGAGCAGACTGAGGTTTTGCTGGGAGGAAGATATTAAATGTCCATAACATCATATAGCAATGTTTCAGCATAGCAAACATTAATATGTATGTACATCATACATCACCATGTATCCATTTCTGGGAAACAAAACTAACACATTTCAATTTTATGAAGATACCAACATTTCCCAACAACTAGACAATTTAAAGCATTCTACTTTTAAGATTCTGATTTTTATGTTGCCCACCAACAATGTGAATGATACAAAAGCAATCTATAAGAACATTGTTTCTGTTGAAAATTAATCTGATCAAGGAGGATGTTAGAGGAGCATGTTTTCCAGAGGATATCCTATCTATTGTTTAAAGCAGGTGCGCTTAGATGTCTTTGTTCAGAATATAAACATAGCTAAGATATTTAAGGTCACTGAATACAAGCACAAAAATCTGAACAAAACACAGAATGATAAATACTGACTTTAATGGCTCTGAATGTAGACTTTTAAACTCATGTGATACATTTTGTTACATCTTATGCTAAGTTTGCTTTCAGAACAACATTGGGTTCTTAATAATTTCAGTTGTGTTACAGTAGAAAGACAAAACTGTTCAGTAGCTACATTGAGTAAAGATGACTGTAAGCACCTTGAAATTTAAAACTTTCAACAACATCTTTGTAATCACATTTCAAAAATCTTGGTCAAAAGGAAATATTACTGCATACTTCTTCAAATCTGAGGATCACAGTTGGTGGCATCTCCTCTCATGCTAGCTCTCAAGTGCTAGAAAGGACTTAAGTTGAGACCTACAATTTTTTCCCCAGATAAAAACACTGTCTGATTATTTTCCTAGTCTTAACTAAACTTGAAAACTTGACTAACTTAAAACCTGAAAAAAAAAAAGATACTGATATGCATGGCCTCTTTCAACCAAATAAACTTTACATGTGCCTCTTTTGAACTTGATGAGGTTTCCCACAGGCCAATCATGTCGTTTCCTTTGAATAGCAGCCCTGCCCTACACCATACTGAATGCTCTCCCTTTTCTTACCATAAAATTGCTTAGTCAGACACTCTCTCACTGTCCAGGTCACTGATAAATACATTGAACAGTATATCTCAAGACCACTTAGAAAAATTACAGTATGATTCATCTCTACAATGTCTTTGGGCAAGATTTGAACATCATTTCCTAAACAAATTAAAAATAATTCTTCTAACATCTACTGAATAAAAAAAGAATAAGAATCTAATTCCTGACTAACAACTGTAGTCATCTTCTTCACTGGAAAAGTCATTCCTACCACTACAAATTCAAAGAAGTGATCAGGTCAGTATCAACAGCACAGAAACCCAAGGCACTATTGCCAGACTTTTGGAAGATTTGGGCCTTGAAAGTTTCTGCTATGGCTATAGATGTGTTAAAGGCAGTAAGGTACAGCCCTGACTCCAAGTATTGCAACTCAAATACTTCTATATTTAACAACAAACAGAATAAACAGGTAGTAATGGCTGTAAGAATTCTAAAATCTTAAAAAATTACAACGCACAGAAGTTGATGTACTTCACACAGGAAAGAAAAATTAAAGAAAGAGGGAAATCCCATTGAAATAACGTGGTTTCAGTATTGGTCTGGAAAATCTTGAATTCCTTGCCCACACTGTATAACAAGTCAGAAGTAGAGATGGTTCTCAGAAAAAAAAATTAGATATGTCAGATCTGGGAGTTTATTAATTAACAGAACAAAACATCCAATCCCATCTAGGTCATGGAGAACCGCCATACTCTGAGATAAGGACAACATTCTCTTTCATATGTTATTTCTGACATGACTTTGGGACCTCTTTTCAGATGCTGAAATTTTATGGAAAAAGAAATTATGATATGTAATGTCTGAACAGCTGCAGAATTGATTAATTGATTAAACAGGTCAGTAGAAACTACCCTTAACAAAAAAGTGCCTGCAGTCTACTTATATTTGTGTTTAGATGAAAAGTATTTTTCCTTTGTTGGAAAAAGAGATAAATTCACTAAAAATAAATGCCAAAATTATTGTTATGATCAACAAATGAATAGCAATTCTTCTTGAACATTGTGCATGTTTCAAATAATAATCCTGAACTAGCACAAAGGTGTGATAAATTCCCCATTACTCATTTATTGTGTGATCAAAAGCTATATCAAACAATTTAAATATCTCCAAGTTCACATCTAAAATTTAATTTTGAAAAAAAAAAGAAACAAGAAAATACCAAATATTTATGCAAACCTCTCTAGCTCGCTCAGAAACTAAAATCCTGAATTTTTTTTTTATGAAAGATCCATTGCTTTTCTTAAGTAAGTGCTTCACTTTTTTAAAAAATCCTTTTTCCTTTCTCCTTTTATAAGAATAGGTTTAAAGAAGACATTTTAATCAAGTAAAATATGGTTGGGAAAATAAAAAAAATCTTCCATTTTAACATACAGGGAAGCCCTAATTTTGACTATAGTATAATCATAGAAAGTTCAGTGAAACAGATATCATTCCACAGAAGACCTCTTAGAAAGTAAAGGAAGACTGGAGAAAAAAAAATACAGAAAAACATATGCCAGAGGAAGAAGAAGAAGAAAAAAATAGAAGCCAAGACCTTAGTAGCAACATTGGTAACAACTTTACAAAGAAAAGGGTTTTCCGCTATGTACTGCTTGTTGCCTCACTACTTTATAATTATTTTTCATAACATTTTAGTTCCTCCATGAAGGCCATACTATTAGCATTGCTATATTTAATTTTGCATGTGTAATAATGTCCTATTTTTGAGTTTACCCATCTGTCTAAAGCATGCTGTGTAGCTGGGAACATTCCCCTAGTTACTGCCTCAGAGATTCTTCAAAAGAAACATAAAACTTCTGCCAAGACAACTATATTTACAATTTAGCAATACTTTGATCTTTAATTAATGGTTTAGTAAGACTGTAACTTCAAGATCCTATCTTGTCCTATCTAATGAAAATGTTCTTCCACAGGCCTGATACATACTTCGATAACCAAGGAAGTGCCTTAGAAAAGGAATATACAAGACAGCAAAAACGATCAATGAAAAATAACAAGACTGTAATTAAACAATAATTACATGCAAACAAAGCTTTAGAATCTTAATGGCCATTTTATTTCTACAAAGATTAACTGACATTAATAACAGTTAAGAATGAACAAATGAAAGTATTACTACAGATTAAAAACTGAAGTATATATTATTTTGCAAGAGTGCTTTTTTATCAGATAGAAATCCTAAAGTCACCATTTCAGTAAAGTCTGTTTCATCTTTCAAAGATCACATGCAAAAGATGCTGAACATGTCTCCTCTAGAACTTTTAAAGTAACCATAATAGCAACACTAGCTTTTCCACTTTGGCATTTCCCAAATTTACGATTAGCTCTCTTTTAATGGGAACACTCAGAGACAAATTGCTTGATAAATCAGGTATTTGGCAACCAAAATAATCTTTTAAAATTACAAAGGCATAGTCTTTTCAAGAGAAACAAATCAATTGGACACTGAGAAGATACATCTGCTGTTATCTAACCAGAAAGTAACAGGAAAAGCTAACAGGAATGTTGGGGACCTCTTGGGCAGAGAGAGGAACCATCTGGTACTGTGTATGAAGAAACTTCAGCCACTGAAATTTTGAGAATTGGGTTGTCTTTGATCTAAGACATGTTTACCTTAAAACTCAGAACTGTCCTGTTGAGGATGCTAGGGAAGATGGCCATGGCATTTAAATCATGCAGCTTGACACACTAAGGTGTCTCAGTTATTAGCCAAGACCTACAGCAGCTTCAACAAGCAGCTTCAGTACTCTGAAGGGAGCCCATCTTTCACCCTCACTACTCAGGGATCTAATTCTGGACAGCTTTTAGTCTGCTAGTACACCACTTCCCCAAGGAGCAACAGGTAGGACAAAAATCTTAACAAAACACTAATACCTAATTGAATTTAGGACTGCCAGAATGTGAGGTAATGGTTACTGCTAGAGACCTTATTACACTATAAAAACTAGTACATCCGTGTGATTGTCTCACAGAACCAAGCAAAAACTTAGGCTTTTTTATGATAACATAATCATATAGCAAGCAATATTAACATAGTTTTAATGAAGACATGATACGCCAAGCTGATAAAGCTTCAGCTGAAGTAATTATAAACATGGAAGTAAAACAACTTCATCAATTTCAGTACAGGCCATTTTCTCTCAATTTTTCTTTGGCAAATTAATTCTGCCTTGCTAGCTGTTTTGCATAGCTGCCAGGCCAGTTTTCAAACAATATATTATTGTACTTTTCAGTATGTGCAGTGACTCACAGTACCAATATCTGGCAAAATATATATTGTGAAAATAGATGTTTGATAATCTGATTGACTGAAAACAAATTCAACATTAATCCATTTACAGTTCTCAGGAGATGATGGATATTGTGGCAAACAGGTTACTGCATATAACTCATGAAGCTTCGGCTCAGTTCCAAGCTCAGTCCAAATCTTCCTTTCTGCTATGTTATTTTAAATACAATATTACATTCTCAGAGGTGCTATTAGACAATAACATCACTGCTTGTGAGGTGCCTAAATGCTATAGTTAATTACCAAAATGTTTGGATACCAGGGGTTGTGCAAGCACATTGATACACAATCACGTTTGTCAAAGAAATCTATTGAAACAGTTGCAGGTTTGATCTCTTATTTTTCAACATTTTTTCATTTATCAGTCCCATTAAGTAATATGTCTAGTCTATCCTAATTGGTTAATAGAGGTAAGCATACTGCCGTGGTGACAAAACAAGAACCATAAGTCAAAATAATAAGTAAGTTTTACAAAACTCTTAGCAAATCAAAATACAAGAGGTAAAAACTATTTTTCCTAATTCTGGAACTGAATACTAAAGTAAATACAATTATACTACCAAAAGCTGAAGATTAGAAGTCCTATGAATTCAAATCATCCTGAATGAAGTCACTGCCTTGCAAAGGACACAAGACCATAATCTGTTCTACTAAGCAATTATTTGTTCCATATTTTGATTCCATATACATCCTAACTTGCATTAATAGCTTAGAAAAACATTTATGCAATTTATACGTAAACTATGTGTAAGAACTAGGAAAATGGTCACACTTCATAAACTCTCCTGAAACCCTTCTTAATAAAAAAAAGAAAACAAAAGCAGCTTTCCTGTAAACTGCTGGAATACATCTCTGGTATATATATGGCTATATACATCTACTACAAGTAGTCAGACTTTTCCTGAATCTTTCTTTTACCCTTCACACACAAGTCTGCATTAGGCAGAATGAGGCTGCAAGTTAGTAATTTTTGTCTGTACAGAACAGCCTAAATTTTGAGTTAATAATATGATGTAAATTATAAGGCTAACATTACAGAGATTAATCATGCAATATAAGACAAGTTTCTGAACAGAGCACTGCTGATAAAGGACAGAAATCCAGAGCAGGAAT
>NW_010163036.1:59796-92665 GCF_000695765.1 Mesitornis unicolor
TCTATGAAATAGATCTTCTTACAATACTAGCAGTACATTTCTTTTCATGTTGATTGAACAGCAGTTTTATCTATTCCAAATAATGCAGCATGTTGACTTTGGGCAGGTCTTATAGTGTCATCTTTTATTAAGTTTGCCTGACACTTTCTTGCTGAATCCACCTTTTCAGTCATTTATAGTTTTTCCCAACCACAGTCATCTGAGCTGAAATCTTCCCAAGCAAACGTCTGTCTCAGGCTATCTTACTTGGAAAATGTCAATTAAAAACTACTCGGAGTTCCCAAAGAAGAGACTGAGGAAGGAAAATACAATTTACCTCATGTCTCCAAAAGCATTACAGATTGGAAGATTCCCATAACATTTTCAGAGCATCAGGCTTTGGAGAAGAACAGGTTAGAATATTATTAATGTGTCTAGGATATATTTTGTGCTATCTCAACAACAGAAATTAGGTTAACCAAATTAGAAATTCCGAAAAGGAAAATTAGTCCTGTGCTCTTCATAGATGCTTACTAAAATTATTTTATTTCCTAAGTGTTCTATTTTCCAGTTCTCCAGAGTAAATATTATGTTTAAATTTGAATTACTTTATCAAAAGTGGTTTTCCCACCTTCAGCATTCATAGTGTGTCCAGCATACATGAAACTTATTTTACAGCTGAATTCCTTTACTGCCAAACTTGAAAGGTCAGTGGCATAAAGGAGAAAGTGATAATTCCTATAAAGCTACTGCTGCTTTTATCATGCTTGTGAGATAAAAATTGTCATTCATGTATTTTACATTTCTTTCCACACGTAAGCACTAATATCACTTAACTCTCCTTGGGATGATCTTGCTGTGACCATATAGTTTAATATATTATGCCAGAGGTAAAGACTTTCCCTAATCAAAGCCTGGGATGCGCATATGCATTTTGTGCACAGGTGGAAAAAAAAATAAGCCAAAAAAACCCCCAGAAACCATCAAATCATGCAACAGCAACAGATCAGAAGATGGCTGGAAACAAGGAAGTTAAAGCTTGGCTCTGGATGTCTGGATGTCTGTCAGCTCTATCATGACACCTTCCAATGATAGTTAGTCAGGGTGCTGAACACTCCGGTGAGCAGACTGACTATTTTAGCAGCGCACATCTGAACCACATGAGAGTGAACAGCACAGGACACCATGTTTCATCAATATCAGATGTAACTGGCGGTTCTGTCCTGTTTGACTGTATTACAGTGGAACTATTAATGCAAAATTTTGTGTTCTTCCTTTCCCACAGGTATACTACAAAGAATTTTCATTACATGGTACCCTTCCAACCACGCCGGGGGGAAAGTAATTGTTGGTTTTGGGTTGTTTGCTCTACCCAGTGCTCACAGCTCTGTGTGATTCTACAACAGTCATGCTCTCTCTGCATTGCCAAACCAACAGAGCTATTGTGTCTGCATCACAGTTAAGAAAAGAAGAAGGTAGGAGATGATGGGCTTGCAAATTTCTCTGGCATCCTGATGTTATTCATAAGAGTCCTGTTAGGACCAACCACTGCACATAAGGCATAAGAACTGAAGTACACACTGTACCAGTACTAGTTTCCATAGCAACAGTAGTGAAATATTGCACTTTTCCAGCCTTGGAAAAACATTCCCAGTTTCTTCCCAATCTGATGGTGCTATCTGAAATGACAAAACACTTTTTCAGTCTCGCTTTCTTTGGTACAAACATTTCTTTATAATCATAAGTAGGCAGTGTGGAGACTGCTCAATTTGACAAGGTTACTCTGGTGTTTGGCCTCAAGAGGCGAAAAATAAAACTTTTTGAAAATGCAATGAGAAGACAGGCAAGACAAAAAGTACTGTCATTCACCTGCCCTGCAGGTCTACAGGGACCATTGTGGCATTTTTCCATTATTTTCACAGGCAGCAGTGAGAGGCTGTTTTGCCTTGCAGTGCTGTACTAAACTAAGCCATTTGAAGTTTAAAAAATAATGAATAAGTGAAACTCTACACACAGCATTTGGTGTACTTCCGAAGATGAGACTTGAGCAGTAATTGTTCTAAATAAAGAGGTTTATGCTTGAAGTCTCAATAATACTGATGAAAAACAAATAATCTGAATCCCAGGCTTCTCAAGACTTGTTTAGTCTCCATCTGAAAGTCACTTTTAGTATTTTTTTTTCATCTTTCAAAATTCTCATCTGTCCAATACTCAAAAGGCTATTATTAGATTGGCAGTGCCAGCTGCAAACAAAGAACAGTCAAGTCTTACAAAGCCTTTGAGGCTTTTGCCCAGCCTCAAAACAACTTTGATGGTCAATGGTCATAGTGGCTGAGTGGCAGTGAGTATGATGGAGCTACAGTGTCTCAAAGCAATGAAATTATTTTTTTAGACTTTTCATTTTTAAAGTACTATATGTTGCAGATTTTAAGCAAGATTGGGCTCATACAGTTATCCCAAATAGCAGAGCTCATAATTTGAAATTTCTCTGATCATGATTTGTATATTGCTCATTAGCAGAAAAGTCATCCATCCTTGCCTCACCACACTAGTGACAGGTTATTAGAGCTCTTACTGAACTGGGTATTTCTGTCAACTTATTTTATAGCAGAGCTCATCCAGTGGGACTATGCTGCTGTTTACAGATACACTGCAAAATGTCTTTGGCAGGACACAAGCACAAAGTCTGAAATAATATAGAAAGGGCAACAGAGTGACTTACAGCTCAGCCCCTTAGCAGTCATATCCTGTGTTGCATTGCTGCTCCATAGCGACTCAAGCAAGAAAAGGAAAGAATATAATATAACCTTTACCAGCAGTGCTCTGCTCAGAAACGTCTTATATTGCATGATTAATCTCTGTAATATTAACCTTATAGTTTACACCATATTATTAATATTAACACAAAGAATATATAACAGTAATGCCAATAACCAGTGTTATTAATGTCATCTTTAGAAAAATCATGTGAAATCCACTAAACCCTCAATCTAAAATGGTAAGCTCCATTAAGGAGTTAGAAGAAAATTCATGCTGAGTCAAAAGAAACTAGATAGTCTTTTGAAGGTAGTTTAGCTGTGCGAGGACACGTCTGACAAGGCCCCACTGGGAAGTGTTTCGCAGCAAGATAATATTCTAGTACACATGTGATTAAAATTAAATTTCATTTAATACTTAAATGTTTTGAAGAAAAGGAAAATAATGAAAAGGACTACTCTCAAATTATCAAAAGGACCATTCTACTGTTGTTTTTAAGATACTTACAAGTCCTACTAGCACTTGTGAAAGGAAGTAAGTCTCTCACCTATATGCTTCCTCTTAATTTTTTAAATTTTTTTTTTTAAATAACAGCACCAATGTAAATGTGACACATTCTTTGTCAAGAATTGTACCAAAATTGCATCAAAATACACTCAAAGTAAGGTTATGAATTAAAATTTTATTTGGACTTTAAAAACATAAACAATAAATGAATCTTACCATTCTCTGTTCTGGAGTGAAACACATTCCCAGCTTTCTCATGGACCAGCACAGCAGTTCTGACTCATTTTTTAATTGGAAACTCTAGTCCGGGTCTACAAACACCAGTGTTCAGTGTGTTTTTTCTGAAAGTGTAACTCCTAGAATTTAATTTCCTCACAGGTCTGAATAATACTAGAAGCTAGAACGCACCTATTAGTCAAGAAGATATTACATAATTAGAGTGCATATTTCCTTATTTTGTCTTCATGATCTGTCTGCTTTTGCCCTATAAAGTTATACTGTTTATATTTTTCACAGGGAAGTTTACTATGTTTATTATATTATACTTATTCACAAAAGTGGTGAGTTTCTTAGTAAACAAGAAAGAACAAAGAAACAGAGTTGTAGTGCTCATTTTATTAAATCAGTATCATCCAGGTATATAATCAAGCTTGCATTACTGGTTTAAAAGTCACACATAAAAATAATTCTAATGCATTTTCAAAACACAGGAATGCATTGTTCGATTATGAGAAAGAGATTTTTCCTGTAAAAAGCATTTATGTTTGCAAAAAACTAGAAGTCACTCTGGGAATTTATAAATGAAAAGTAGAGGCATAGTGTTCAAGTTATTTTCTTATACCTGCTGTTAACATATATTAATGCTAACCATTTCATGAAAAAGACATTTGGTTGTAATTCCTTAAGATGGAAAAAATGCTTCAAAGCTAAATTCTTGTGTGATCATCAAATGAAATACTAAGAATCATTATTTTGCTATTTATAAATAATGGGCAATAAAACAGAGATCTGCAAACTGTTAAATTGTCTAGAAATTCTATCAGAGAAACAAGTCAGGAGAAAAATTAAATCAAGCTTTTCCAGAAAAAAGATATAACTTTGATAAATATGCTTATAATCAGATCACTGGAAAATTGTTTTTGAGGTTGATTTGGGAAAAGGTTTAGCCCTTTTGTTCAAATAAACATAACAAGCAAATTAAATGTAGAGGGATCAAGAGTTCTTAATCATACTAAATTGGGATTTTGGTTTACATGGTCTCCACTATCAGAATGGAAAAAAATGTATCAAAAAGGTCTCAAAGTACAGCCAAGGAAATACCACCGGTAGCTGAAAGCTATGGGAAAGTGGATGGTCTCCAGACAAGACTCCTTAGCTTATCCTTTTCTTCTGTTCTCTCCAGACTGCCCACCTTCACAGGGGATTCTGGTCTATTCAAGGACTGTGGAAAACAATAACTTCTTCAGAGATCCTGTGCCATTTCATCTTTGGATTAAAGCGAAAGAGCAGGAGCTACCCAACTGCATCAGAGCTTCTTACTTGAGAAAAGAAGGAAAGAGAATGCTTTCAAAAGCATGATTTATACTGAAAGAGTAATTTCAAGACAAAAGTCTTATTGTAAAGATTTTTTTCAGGTGAGAACTCAGGTCTGGAGTTTCAAAGCCAGTTGTTAGGTTGTCAAAATTGAAGACTATCCCGAATCTTACTAACTTTGCACATGAAGTTTACTGCCTAACCAGAGACATACAAATTCTTACTTGTTTTATAGCTACTGTCTACCATTCCTATTCTGATGTGAACCAGACTGAGACATAACCAGATTGAGACATCAATGCACAGCTCTTTTGCTTTGATAGATTTAATGACCTCCATCCACAAAAGAACCTAGAACTAGCCAAAACCAGCACAAAGCATCATGACACACATTCATTTCTCTTAAAAAAATATTTATCTTATTGCCCTCTTCTCTCCCAAAGCACACAACATGTAATTAATCAAAGTTCAATATACAGAAGAACTACAGGACTGATCTTGCAGTGTATTTCCCAAGCTCAAACCTACATTAGCATTTACAAACAGCTCCAAGGGCTATTTTATTTGTTGGTAACTTTTTCTAAGTAAGTTTATGTCTGAGAACAGAAGTCACCAAAGAACTGTGGACTGCTGTACGTTTAAAGGGAACATTTTGGCAGTTGATAACAGTAACTTTGGACCTGCTCTCACTATCAATTCACTATCAATTCACAACTGACTTTGTCAAGAGATCTTTAATACAGGTTGTGTCCTCTAATTATAAAAGTCATTCTGTCAAATACAAATTGACCAGTGAAAGAGTACTGCAGAACTAAGTGCACAGTTGATCCAAAATTAACATAACACATAGCTGTCACATCCTGATGATCCACTATGAAATAAGAGTAGTGTGTTTATTTACACACCTCACCTACCCTGCTAAACAAACTCAGGGTTCAGTTGACAGCTTTGTATATGTTTTTTTCTTCTGCAGAGTTTATTCTTAATTGTTTTCATCTGCGTTAAAGAGGTAACTTAACTCAAAAAAAGTGAAAAAATAAATATCTTTTCCTGTATCACCATAATTAATTGTATATAGTCTGAAACATGAGATTTAATCTTTATCAAGTGCTGTTATTCATAATCTTTCTGAAAAATGTCACACTTCTGGATAGGATCTCTCAATCTGAGATAAGAACTTAATTAAGCTTCCTCCAGCTCCTTCCTCAAAAGAAAAATCCTTTTGAGATAAGTCCCTATTGTTTCACACTCTTTAAAAATAGATGGTTTCTTTACAGAGGAATCATAATCAAAACTAGCTACTGACAGGTGTCTGGTTGATTGCCTCAGACTGAGGGACATTACCACGAAAGGTCAAAAAGTTACTAAAAATGCGGCATTGTTAGTAAAGAGTAATACACTCAGAATTTCTTGACTTCTCTTCCAAAGTTAGCAGAACAACACTGATTAATAATATTCCTGCTCATTAAGTTCAATTCCAATGCTTATGGAAGACAGTGAACAAAGAAAAAAAGGTGTTTGCAAGGGAGAAACTAACAAACAAAAATCTCCCATTCTTCTTACTTTTATGGGACAAAGAGAATTAATCTGGAAAGCTGTATCAGGCCAGCATGAAGGAATCATTACACAAGTTATCATTACACAACACCCATGCTATGGGGAAAAACCATTTGCAAGCTGTTTACTGTTTTACTATTCACAATAGCCTATAAGCAAGAATCCCAGTATTCAAGCAAGTCAAGCACGCCTTTCATGAAGAAGCAGATATATATGATATAAATGTGTAATATACAGTAGTATACATTCACTTAAACAAGAAAATCCTTACTTGTTCCTAGCTGCTTGCTTTATGGGACAGTTTTATAGGCTGTAACAGAAAGACAGACATAAATCTCCAAACATAAAGGATTCCCATTCGTTATGATTTAAAAAAAAAAACAACACCCAAAACAATTAAAATAAAACAAAAACAAATGTTCATTTCAATACTGTGTATACAGAGTACTATAAGTAGTGACCGAAGACACAGAATGTATGAATATGGCAATTGCTTCCAAATCCCATAGGCATTCACCAAGATTCAAACTTGCAAAGTACAAGCAAATAGCTATATACTCTATTAGTTATCTCAGTGAGGCTGTAACATCCTTCAAGTTTCTCAAATTTGATTCATCTAGTGCAATCATCAGAAAAGTATCTGCATCTTCCTTGTCACATTTGATGATTTTATACAGAAATAGTATGACAAATTAATTTTTTACCTCCACATGGAGAGGCAGATTCATTAAATCCTCAGTCTTCTATCACACACCTAAAAATACCACACTCAACAGCAGCATGGTTCACCTATCATTTTTTTTCTTTTTAATCTACTTGGTAAAAATACTCATTTGTTAATGCAAGAAATGAGGCATGCACACATATATTTCACACAAACTCCTTCGGCAGTAGAGCATATGAAAAGTTTGATGTCATTTAAATGGAATAAATCTGTTTACTTTGCAGCTCAGAGTAATTTCTGCAAGCAATGCAAAAACAAAATTGCATTTCTTTTGTAAGTTACATATAATAAAGTACAGCACAGTGCAAAAATACAAGGAAAATTATAATCTTTTATCACTATATGCTACTTCCTTAGGCTTCATTGAATCATCTTTCTTTCCAGGGAACATTTTCTGCATTTTACTTTTAATATATGACAGGAGTATGTTAGACTTTAACATGTTCATATCAGCCATTCCACACCTCATTTTCCCCTACATAGAGGTCTATCTTCTATGTAAACCAACAGATTCCCATCTAACAACAGAATTATAATGCCAGTTACCTTCTGTAAGCATCTTAAGATATTAAAAGAAACCAGAAAAAAAATTCAACATAGCTTCAGCTGCACTTAATAACAGAAGCACTTAGCAACAACAAAAATTACCTAATTATATCTCTCATTAAACTTTTTGCCAGCAAATGATTTGCATAGAGTGACACTGTAGACAGTCTGTAATTATGACATGAGTATTGCCCAGAAATGCTTATCTTTAAAACTATATTGCTCTAGAGATTATGAAGAGATGCAGTTGGGAGGCTGACTATTCCAGAGGTATGAACTTGTCAAAAAAAGCCCCAAAACCCCACATCATTATGAGAACAAATGATATACCATAGCTATCAAAAAGTCTCACATATTCAGAATACTCCCAGTCGAGAAAATAAAATAGGAAGCATAGTTGTACTCCTCAATTTCAAGTGATTTGAGCAGCCACAAAGGATTGGCAGACTCCAGTTCAAATTAGGTGCTTCCATACCCCACATATCTCAGAGTCACTGTGATCACTAGGATTTTGGCTTCATGAAGTAGAGAAGTTCAGTCATGCTCTCTGATAGCCAAAATCTATATCATTACATGAAATGACAGTCTTCCAAAGGCTACTCATACAAATAACTTTTTTACTCACACAGTAGTAAATATAAGCTCTTAAGTGTGCATGAGACTGCATAGTAAGGTCCTTACCATATGATAACAACTAGAATCCTACAATTTTTTGTGCCGTTTGGACAGGAAACACATGAAGTTTTCATTCTAGCAAATAAGGTTTCTAAAAGAGTTACTGTACTGGCATCATCCAACGTTGTACATACTTGCTCCTCTCCTAAAGATTATCTTTAAGTAATTCATGTCAAGTTAAAACCATTCAAGCATGTCAGCAATAATATAGTTTTAGTGCTTAATCCATGTGGCTGCAGCTCCCAGGCTGTCATGGCCACCTTGTCTCCTGGCTTGGCCAGCTTCACACAGGTCCTCAGGGCTGCACCCCAGCAGCTGATCCCACACACTGCCTGCAGTCAGGAGGAAAGCTCAGATTTGGCTGGAACATTAAAAATGGATTTTGATTTCATTTCATAGGAAGGTTTCTAGGCTGTTCATGGCAGATGGACCCATTGCAACTGCACCAGAAGTCTGACCTTCTGCTCAGAGAGCACTGCCACCCAGCAGACGATTCTCGCTTTCCTGTTCCAGTGCAGGAGAAAATGAGATGTCAGACTTTGTCGCCAAACACTTGCCAGTCTTTGGGCATATCTACTGATCATGGATTTAAATTCTTGTGGGAGCTATCTCAAAGACCCAGAGCATCCATCTCACCCAGAACTATCAACTTAGAAAAACAGAATTTTCTAGGAAAGACAAGAGAAAATGGATGAATATATACCTTTACTTGGAAGTCTTCTGTATCCAGGGCTGTAGCACAATCTAAGTGGGACATCCAACGTTGCTCTGTTGTCAGAGCTCTCCCCACCACTCTCTTCTGTTTTATCATATCTACATCCCTAAAAAGCAAACCAATTTTAGAGCTTTTTAAAAATAAATTTCACATTTTATAATCCTAACCCAGATGCTTACACCCTTGCAATTTAATGAATTCTCTTCAACTTTGCTGAAAATTTAGCCTTTGAAAACCAAAACTTAATACCATCACATTTATTGGCATCTATAGCCAATTGTTATGCATGACAGAGGTCTAGATACTGTATAAGAATATGCAATTTTGTCATGCTGTTTTATGAGGTCACAACACAGTAAGCTGATAAACTGGAAAGCCAGAGGCAAAATAGTCTGTCCCACCAGGGAGCAGTATTATTGCCCCATAAAAGCTGCATAATGGAATTGCTTTTGCTCTTGTACTGAAAACATTTAAGATGAAGTTAAATTAAACTTTTTTCTCAGTTAAAATTCTTTGCACTATTTTCAGGTGTTTTTTTTCTTTTTCAGAGGCTTTTACAAACGTTTAGTAGGTGGGCAACTAAGCTTGCAAAATGATAATCAAGAAGGCTGGGTGTTTCAAAAATTATCTCAGTGTTTGGCTTTATGATATTCTAAGCTTTATTATGAAGTGTGAACCCAAAATACCATGTAAAAATTTTCATATACCTTTATTCATAAAATAACCTTTAGTAGGGAGCCAAGATTTCTCCCTGTTTCTGCAAAAAAGCTAAAACTTTACCAACATTTTGTATCATATTAATCCCTTGTAACTGGATTTGATTATAGGCACACAATCCTGCCTATAAAAATCAGACCCACACATTATTACAGTGAATGAGAGTACTTCTGTCTTGTCACTGGGCACCACTAAAAAGAGCCTGGCTCTCTTTTCACTACACCCTCCCTTCATGTATTTGTAAGACTTACCCCCTGCCACAAAGCCTTCTCTTCTCCAGTCTGAATGGTTCAGACTGTCTCAGCCTTTCCTCATAGGAGAGATGCTGCAGTCCCTTCATCACCTTTGTGGCCCTTCACTAGACTTTCTCCAGTATGTCCACATTTCTTTCGTACCGAGGAGCCCAGAACTGGACACAGTACTCCAGGTGTGGCCTCACCAGTGCTGAGTAAAGGGAAAGGCTCACCTCCATCAGCCTGCTGGCAATATTTTTGTCTAATGCAGCCCAGGATACCATTAGCTTTCTTTGTTGTAAGGGCATATTGTTGGCTCATGGTCAACTTGGTCCACCAGGACCTTCAGATCCTTTTCTACCAAGCTGCTTTCAAGCTAGGTGTCCCCCAGCATATATTGATGTGTGGTGCTAAATTGCTGGTCTTAGCACTATATTGGTGCATAAAGTGCTGGTCGTAGGCTGGTACCACATTTGCCTCAGCAGCACACTGCTGAAGGGCCCTCTGTCCACCTTGAATGTAGGCAGCTATACATGTGCCATGAAGCACAACGTCTATCTTGGTTCCAGCAAGAGGGAAATCACTGAAAGTGCAGAAGTGACAATGTCAAGGGCATAATATAAGCCTCCAGGTAAAGACATGAGGAAAATTCACAAAAGAAAGAAGATCTTCAGCACACTAAATCATTAATGTACATGCACTACTACTGTCTTGGCTACTACAGAAGTTACTGGTTTTATTCCTGAGTTTTACCCAGCAGTAATACCACCATTTTCACAGTTGTCTGTGTTCATTAGATGAGTGATTCAGTGCATCAAAATTATGTCACAAACCAGGAGTTTAGGAACCCAACTTTCTTAAAAAGAGCTCTTTTACCATTTTTGCATTTTCCAATGGGTCTGTGTAGCAGTTCAAAGAAAAAAAAATTGAAGGTATGACTGAGTTTGCACTACTATTTGGTTCCCAATTGAAAAAGTCTGATGACAGCAGTTCATTTCCAAATACTGAATAACAAGAAAGAGAAAAAAGTTTTGACCAAGAAAAATCAGCATGAAAACTAAATACATAGTATAACAATTGGAATAGAAACTTCCATTAGTTTTAATCTGCTCTAAGTTCAGGGAATTCAGAGTGGACTGGAGGAAAAGTAACAGTTGAAACTGGTATGAAGTGACACCCTTCGCCATCCAGTCATCATTACTTGCTTCAAAAAGTTGTACATAAACATGTTTTTATGTTCCATATTACATTTGAAAGTCTTCTTTAGATACACTTGCTTTTGATAGCTGAGAGGAGAATGATTGACAGGAAGAGAGATGTAAATTCTCCTTTGGATACAGAAAGCTAATAATTTAAAAAAAAATGTATCTGCAAAAGAAGCAAAGCAACATAAAGAAAGAAAATTTAAAGATTTGACTTATGTTCTTCTTTCTCTAGAAAGTAATTTCATTATATCCCTGCCTTACACATCAGGAAAAAAGAAGCAAATAAAAATGTCCAAAATTCTACAAGGAAATCATAATGCCTTGCATAGTTCTGAAAATACTGGAGTTGTACAGTGACCACAATTATTATGCAATAACACATAGTTATCATTATTAAAGTAGTTCATGCTTGTGCATAAGTTCAGAAAATTTCACTTTAATAAATTACAAAAAAAAATAAATCAGTTTTAAAAAACTAGATTAAAAAAAAAGTTGTTTCACCATTTCAAAAGAATTATTACCCTGGAAATCTAAGTGAAGGCTGTCTGGTCATCATGAGATATTGCAGAACTCACAGCAATTTCAATAGAGAAAGAATTTCAGATTCCACTACATTCCCATTTTTACCTTATAGATATCATCAGCATTATTCAATTACAACCTCACTAACAATTTCTAACCCTGCTGCATGCATTTGTAGACATGTTTGCAAACAATTTCATAATCACCTCCATATTCCTCCCTGGATTTTCAGTCAAGATCTGAAAACTTATCCTTTCACTCTTTTATACTTTCCCACTGTCCCATCCCATTCCCCCAAGTTTCTCTCCCACAGAATGTATACATTGCTTTCTCTTCTGGCTAGCACTGAAATATAGAGACAACATACACAAGAGAGCCTAAGACTTGTTGAGGACTCCCTAGGTATCAGAGAAATAGAAAGAAAATTAGGTTTTTATGCCTTTGTAATGCAGAATTTAAACAGCATCCCTGAAGTCTCATAGAAACAACTCTTCCTTTATCAGGAAGATTTTAATGAGTTTGCTCATATATTCCTGGCACAACTCATAATGATGTTCCACACTTTAATTTGCTCACTTAATATTCCTATCACCCCTCACCTGAAACAGCTCATTATTTTATTCCTAAATAATGAGCTAATCAACACACTTTCTTACATAAAGCTTTCCTTGGTAGCATAAAGGCAAGCCTTCCTTGCTAACGAGTTATCTTAACATACCACACACTAGTCTAGAGAGGCACCTGCATTCCTCTAAGCTGTTTTGCTATAATTTTCACACTGTCAAGTCAGAATTAATACATCTATAATCATAGTACATTAATATAACTTCAAGTTATCTTATTTTCTTCCAATAATCTCAGAGGAACAGAAAGCAGCCCCTTTAGGGCTCAAGGAACAAGGACAGCAAAGTCCCTCCTGCTGTAAGAGAAGAAAAGAAAAAAGAGGGTAGATTTAGACTAGATATAAGGAAGAAATTTTTTACTGTGAGAGTGGTGAGGCACTGGAACAGGTTGCTCAGAGAGGTGGTAGAAGTCCCATCCCTGCAAACATTCAAGGTCAGGTTGGATGGGGCTCTGAGCTAAAGACATCCCTGCTTACTGCAGGGTGAGATAGACTAGATGACATTTAAAGGTCCCTTCCAACCCAAAACATTCTATGATTCTAAACAGCTCAAAATGAAATGCAGAGGCAGCCCTGTTTCCTTTTGTTCTTGTAGAAAAAGTACCAGGAAAGATAGATCAAGCTGTTCTAAATCAAAACTCCTTGGAGAAAAATGCAAGTAGGCTTGGATAAAAACACAGATAGCTGGACATTTCTACTATATTTTGAATCAACTGAAAATTAGTGGTTATATATGGATCTTAATTTCTGCATGATCTGTAGCCTTATCAGTATTGCTGAACCAAGTAATAAAAATAATTTTTTGCTATACAGTGTTTGTGTATACTAAGAGGATTATAGGATTCACTTGAAGACAGCTTCTTGATCTACCCCATTGCCCTCTAAAAATTATCTTCCCTGTGAAAAGTAATAGAAAATTCAATCTATGTGTATGGCAACAGTAATGTCACTCGCGTTAAGCAATCATATTGAAACAAAGAGAGGTTCCACACAAATATGTGTGGTGCAGCATTGCAATAGACACAAACTTTGGAGATAAATGAACATAAGTGATGATCCTCATGTTTCTCCACTGTAAGAATACACTGTCAGCTATAAAAGAAAAGGCACTTGGATTGTGTGATATATTTACTAAAACGTTCTACAACACTTATAAACATTAGTAATCACTGTAGACCAGGAAAAAAAATACTTTCACTAGCTCTGTCAGATTTAACATTTTATACCGCTGCTGTCACATACAGCAACCGAGTATCTGTGTACAACCAATACCTCATGAATTTGAGCTATTTCTGATTAAAGACAAATCTTTCACTGAATTTCTCCTGCACAGACTGATAAAAATTTTAACTCTGTTCTCCTGCTTTCATGCTTTTTTCTTTTTTATTTTTTCTGCATTCATACTTTTTAGTTTGAAACCGTTCAAAGATAAAATTACAAAACTAGGTACAACTGTGTGAAAGCTGCAGAAGGCAGAGAAATGAAAAAAAAACTCCATCCAGGATAAGGACAAAAAGGAAAACTTTTTTTTTTTCTGACCCCAAGTGATATTTTAGGACATTTTTCCCCATAATAACCAAAAAAGCTGAGAATACTGCTTGTATTTAAGTTAACTGATATTTCTCATTATAACACCTCAATTTCAACATTTAATGATTGAAAGTGTAGTGTTAACTTAGACTGAAATTTCTGTATGAAGCATCTGTCTGAGACCATTTCTGAGCAAAAGTAGTTTTCTTCTAAGAATGAGGCTATGAGAAAGTATACTTCATGAAAAGTTAAAAGACCCCAGACCTACTGATCCTTTCACTGGGTGACTGACACTTATGCCTTTTGCAGTAGAAGTGTAAATTTTGATAAGAAGGACATCCTTTCCTTTCAGGAATGTAACACCAGGTTAATGGTCTGCTCAGCTATTCAGAGCTGGCATGCTCAGGGCTGGACTTAAGCAGCACTTCTGGTCCTATTATGCTGTAGAACTTCTATGACCTATTACATACTCCAAGAACTTCTGAGATCAAGCATGTCTTTCCTAAAGACCCTCTATCCACACTCCCAGCAAGTGACGTCAGAAAAATAGCATCACAAGGCACAGAGAAGTGTCATCATCAGGAGAAAGACAAACTAGGATTGAAAAGAGAAAGGAAGCAGGATTGATACCTGGTAAATGCAGTCTATAGAAGCTGAATTGAGTACAACGCATTACAGGAGTAGAGGAGAGACAGAAAGGAGAACAGGGATGCATCTGTCCTATTTCAAGGCTGGAAGTAACAGATCAAAGAGACTGACATCAGAAAGTGGGAACTGGTAATGTCACATAATAAAACCAGATCAAATAAGGACTTGGTTGGACCACGAACTAAGACTAGACAGAATATTTCATATGACACTGGATGTAAGATGTCTAAGCAGTCTACGTTGGAAGAGAAAGACAGGATTAAGCAAACCAAAGTACTTCTGTCTACATGCAGTACACGGCATACAAGAAGGTGTCCCTCTCAAGAAATGTCATCAAAACCCATGGAAAACTGAAGTAGATTATCTCATTTTCCTCTAGCAGAGGTCCATGTCAACACTGTTATCATCAGTTACTTCATTAGCTCAACTTTCTGAGTATAGTCAATGGAGTAACACAGCAGAAATCAGCCTAAGCAAAGCTTGTAGCTAGTGACCTACAAGCAGAAAGAGAAGATAATCAGGTAGATGCCCTCAGACAGAATAGTATTGAGCAGGACGAGATGCTCATTTTCTGAAGGAGAAAAAGTGTTATATCTTCTAAACATAGTGTCATTGCTTGTTAACCTTGATCATCATGGGCATCCTTTTTCCAAAATGAGACAGAAGTAGTGAAAATCTAAGTGCAGCTTCACCGTACAAGTTTTTTTAAATTTCAGACCTTTTTTCCAAATATTTTTCACAGTACATGGAACATTTTAAAGCTACTATTATAACAGCAGTAGCAGCATTATTATTCAAATAGCTTCTATTTCCACCAGCAGGAAAAACAGGAATGCTACTGAGGTAAAAAACAAATTCCTAAACTGTATTAAGATTTACAATTACAGTTACTTTTATTAAAGTATTCTGAAAAGCTCTTGATCTTTCTGTATATCCAGACAAAACCACAAGTTTCCAATCTCCGAAAGGTTTAAAACTCAAACTTTGGTAAAGTAAAATAGAAGTCACGGTTTGAGAGGCTTCTGTCAGTGTAAAATTCTCCAGAAGCCTCTTACGTAGAAGAATATACTTTCTAGGTAAGTGAAGCAGGGTCCATAACTCACCCATGGTGAAGCACTTGCTTCTCCACAGCATGGGGTCTTATTAGTAAAACTGAAAAACATCAGAATCACAAAAGAGATTCTAGGACAAATAAATAATAAATTTGCTATAAGTAAATAATATGTAAGGGAGTTGGGTAAAGAAGACGTATTGAAAGTAAAAGTACTGGACTGGAAGAAATCACACCAGCTGAGTAATTCAATAGCTTGTTTTGAGATTGATGTTATCTACCATTTCTGCAAACAGCCCTGCCAAAATAATAGGCAAGTACTACTTACATTCAAGTGAGAAATTACAAATGAAGATCGGAGCAGCATAAGAATTGAGTGACCTTAAGGAGAGAAGTAGGGCATGCAGAACATTCCAACCTAAACCATTCTATGATTCTATGATTATATCACGTGCAAGGCTTTTTATTCACACATTAGTATAAAGGGAATTCCTACTGTAAACCTTTTCACTGGGAAATAACTGAAGAGGAGATGAATATGCATGTATTGGTTAGCAAAGGACAAGTAGGAGCTACCACAATAATATAGTAATGAGAAAAATAAATACAATCCTAGAACGTATCCAGTGAAGTCTTATTGGTTGACATAGGGGGGTATTCATACCGACATGCAAGGCTCTTCAGTGTTTCTGAAGGCTGAGTTCATGTCATTATGGCAGATACATTACAAAGTATTTCAGTACACAAAAATCCAAAGGAAACATTCCTTGTCTTTTTTCTTCTCAAGGTGAAAAGGACACAATTCACTGTGACTTTGAAAAAAACCACACAAATAGAATGAATGTATTTAATGTCCTCCTTCAGTTCTTGAAAGACAGGAAAATAATACCGCCCTGTGTCAAAGGGAGCAGTGACATTCTTGAAGTCAAGAAAAAAACCCAGGCACAGTTTTGCAGACATATTTCTCTTATCTGCCCTCCTCTAACCTTTTAGTTATGCTCTGCCTAAATAATTTGCTAGTATTTTTGTTACAGTGTAAATAAAATTCATGAATGCTACACATCTATAAGAGTCCTGCTTTGTGATGTGAATGAAGAGCTTTAGAAGCAAAGCTATGTCATGACATGCAGTGCAGTTCAGGGACATAGCACAGTTTTTGCTCTGAGTAAACACTTTTCAGCCATGTAATTTCAGTCTGAAAGTTGTATTCAGAGACACAAGTTTTGAGTAGTTTCAAAGCCTTCTTACAACATTTGAACCATGACATGTGCTTAGCTAGAAATGTTCCTTCTTGTCTTGCTATACAGAAGCCATTTTCTGCATTCAGGCTTAGAAACTGCCTGTTCCTCACTACCCAAGTCTTACAAGCTTTATAAACAAGGATGCCCTCTCCTCCATAGAAATCACAGCTAATTTCAGATCCTAACCAGCAATCATCTGAGTTAAAATTACGTGGTCCCACTTAACGTTATTAAATGTTTCACATAATACGATATTGCCATGGAGACAAGGTCTGAAGCACCATCTCTCTCTGCAGTATTTATATGCTTCACTGCAATCCTAAATTCAGCACATGTGTAATGACAGCTCAGGACATTGACACAGCTTGATTTACAGGGTCCACAATACCGCTCAGAGCAGCAGTTCCCAAAACTGCTCTCAGTGCTTTTTCCACTTGCCACCTTCCCACCTCACTGACGTCCACCCCAGTCTTTGAAGCACTGCTTGCTCCTGCCTGCACCCAGAGGTTGCGGCTGTTGCCTGCTGACTGCCCACACCATCCCTATCTTCTTATGCTCCTCCTTGAATGGTCACTCACTTACCTCCCAGAACAACCTGACTACTGAGAAGTGCTTGTGCTATATAAGGTCTTATGTATTAACACAAAAATTATATACATTATTGAAGCATTTAGTAACTTTTAACAGCTTTCTACAACAGAATAGATTGTCTATACATTTTACTTAGGAGGAAAAAGGAAACAAACAAACAAACAAACAAAACCCAAGAAACTGGCAGAGTTAATATTTTTATTCATCTGTATGTATAAAGGACCAGGATGTTCTTCTGGTCACTTTTACTCTAGGATGAGAGATGCTTTCCAAATCAAATAAGCATTCCTCTGGGGCATAAAAATGACAATTCCTCTAAGAGCAGATAGATGTGCAGTTTCTCATGCACTTAACATTTTTAAAGCAGTACCGCAGAAATCTTAGTGTATTTCATGCGCAAACATTAAAAAGCCAGAAAAACAGCATTTCTGCTATGACTTTTAACAGTACACATAAAATTACAGATTGACTGTGGCTGGCAGTCAATAGACATAGAAATAAATGCAGTGTATGCAGCAGCACTATAAGACATTTTAAGACAGCACAGAGTCATCTGATGAATAAATGGAAAGTGTGAAATACCATCTATATAAAGCAAGATTTTTATTTTTTTTAAATTGCATTAAGATCTTCAAGTGGCTGACTGAACCTAAATATTTTCTTACAAAATGCATGAAAATATAATTCAGCTACATTCAAAAGAACAAACTACTCAAAAACAGTGCTCTGTTTGCTGAGGAGCCTGGAAGAAATTATTTTTATTTTTCACATTTCAGAAGAAAAATGCATTAGATCAGCAGCAGGACTCTGAAAATTGCCTCCCACTCCTTTTCAAGCCAGATTCACTCAGCAGGCATCCAGGAAGCTGAAAGGCTGTTAACTTACAGCTTAATTTGCAAGGTGTTCGTTTAGCAAAGTGTTCTGCAGGAAAAGAGAAGCTCTCAAATAATAGTTTGCATTGACTGAGACAACATCATTAATAAAGTGACATTTTGTTCATTTCTCTTTTTGGACAGCTGAATAAACATTGATTCTCATAGGTGCTGAGCTGACAGACTGAACATCAAATCCATGGGAAAGTCACAGCATGACAGTGCTCAAACTTCTGTACCATCCATATATACACTCAAATTAGTAGTATCATAGTTGTAGTAGAAAACTCTACTATCACCATCTCAGCTAGGGATCTGCCTTGGGGCACCATACCATTTATGCTTTAGTGAGTTCTAGAAACATTAAGTCCATCACATTTAGTCTGGAAGAAAAGCAACACAGCTGTTTTATCAAAGCATGATGAAAGTCAGTCTTCTTCAACACACATTATGACATATTTTCCTCACATTTTCTACTTCCACAGCTTTATTGATTTTTTTATCAAACCCAAAATTTCATATAAAACTTTTCAGTGACTATTCTTGAGTTTAGATTGTGTCTGGATGACTCCAAAGTCATACTCTTCCTTTAATATTCTCCATTCAGTATCATCTGTAATTTTGTAGCTTAAATAAAATCAGTCATGGTACATACATTTCCCACTACTCGTTTAATACTCTTGATAATTTCAATAAACACACTATTTGTGACAGTAATGTACCCTGTCATATATTTAATACAGTATTGTAGCGCTTGCATATTAATAAGATCAGAGTTCTATGAGACTGAATAATGTAGTCAAATTCATAATTTGTGGAGCCTTGGAAGCAATTTAAGAAAAGGTTCCATTTGACTGCCAGACTGTTTTTTGGGTTTTTTAACCATACCTATTTTGTATGATAAAAGATATTGCCTCTCTGCACAATTTTTCTCTTGTGTCAATAGATCATCATGACTGTAGAACTGTAGCTGTGCTGTTTTCATGATTAAAAACTCATTTACAATTGTATACAACCACCCATCTCTCCCAAGAGACTTATTTCAAGCAACATGTGGGTTCTACAGATTCCCAAAGAGTGGTTACAGTAACCACTAATTAAATTCTTTTGGGTTATCTGAGGCTCAATGCCTAAGCGTTGAGAAGTCTATGCCAGATCAATTCTTCTACTTATATCAAGAAAATTTAATTGTTTCCAAGCAGGAAGACATGCATCAATTTCTGAAAAACTAAACAACATGCATTATTCCAGTCTAAATTATTTTATCAAAATCTGGTGTTTGTCGAAGTTGAAATTCTTTCACCCCTGCTCAAGATTTTGAAAGGAAAAAAAAAAAAACAAACTCCAAAACTCTATACCCACTTCAACCTCAAAAAAGATACTTTAAAAAAATTCAGATTCTCAGCAAAATCATTGGTTGAAAGCCAAGAGTCTCTCATTGTGAATATAAGCAGATATAAAATAAAAACTGGCATTTGAAAATCAAAATTGCATTACTACTTCTGTGAGTGTTAGCAGAACTAGACAAAATATGAGCAATTAGTTCTTTCTTTTAAAGTTTATTTCATTAATACATCACATGTTTCATTACAAGAGCTCTGAGAAAAAAAAAATTAACCAGCTCTACTGAAAATATTTCATTCATATGTTAATTTTCATTAGTTATGATTAAGACCAAATGACTCTCTTTGGTGAATGAAAGCCATCTGCAGTTTTTCCTAGTAACTCCCACTGAAGGGCAGCAGTTGTTCAGATCCCTCAAGTTTCATTTTGCACCGTGTCATTAAAGCTGCTTTAGCCCTTTCACTACTGCAATTCCACAATGTATTTAATAATGAAGTGCAAAAAAATTTTCAGTGTTTAAGGCTTGGGAAAATTACGTGTTAAAGTGTTTTTACAGAATCTAAGATAGATGTTTTCATAATTTGATGTATAGCTATCAAAAATTTACTGTGCAGTAAACAACTTCTTTTAAACTAGTGGAAGCCTGCCTTACTCCTAATAACTAGTTGAGGTTTTTTTTTCAACAAATCTGTTACAGCACCACAGAGGTAACATACCACACAGAGTGAATGACACTAAGTGCAGGGTGACACTATAAAACAAGAGCACTTAGTTCTGAAAGAGGATGTATCCACAAAAGAACACTGAGTTATACTCAAAAGTACATCATCCATCAACTGCCAAAAAGAGCTGCAAAGCTCCAGCCTTTTGCTATTGAATATCCATTTATCTCAGAAACTGTATTTACCATTGACCTAGGAAAATAACCTTTCTCTCTCTCCCATTTCTGAATTAGCCAAGATAGTCTTAGAAATGCTGTTATCACTTAATAGTATGAGAGTCCAGGGTCAACCATAATCATTTACTCATAAATGTGAGCAAAAGACATTTCCCTTCCAGGAATTATATAATGAATGAAACTACCCTAGCAGACCGTGATATGCTGTCAGAGGATAGCATTAAAGATCCTTTATGTTTGAATCAATTAATGATTCCACATGCATCTTCACTGCATGATGCAGTATGTAGGAAAGTTCAGGTGTAGGGCAAGTTTAGCACAGAGGTTTAGAGATTTCAGAGCACTTATAAATGCTCCCCCAGCTGCATAGAGATTATCAGACCAATCACATTTACGGGTATACTCTCTGTCCTACAAGCAGTGAGACAATGCCTCCGACATTGCAGTGCGTTGATCTGATGTTTTCTACAGCCATACTGTGTATTTTCTAGTTGTTTAGTATACTTGGCGAAAACTGCTTACAAATAATTGGCTATCAAGATGAAAGCAGCGTGATATATAGTGAGTTTCCCATTATAAAAAAAAAGTTCCAGAAATTACAGATTTGTCCTAGCAAAAGATTTCATTCTATCCCTCATCTTTTCATTCCCTTTCCTTCACCATCACCACCTGCCATCTATCTGGATCATCTGGTAGTTCTCTGGTCACACTGCAATTACCATCCTTTTCCAAAAACAATCAGCAGTATTCAAGATGTTCCCTTGATTTAGCATCATCTGCTGGCCTTTCAATGTCTTCTCAAGAAGAAAGCCAAAGATTTCCTTCTTCAATGACTGTAGGGCAAGAAAGAATCATGATAGTCTACTCTGGTCTGCTGCACAAACCATTTTTTAACCTTTTATTTACATGTACTAAGGTTAAAATAAAAAACAATAATAGTGCTTAGAGCTTATGACTGAAAGCAATAAGCATATAAAATCTCAGATGTGTAGGCCCACATACCATATTGTATATTCATTATGTATTCAATTAAGTTGATGAAGATTACCATCATGGTCTGAAAATGCAGAAGGTTCATCCTAGAGAACACATAGACTTTGTGCATGATGGCAATACAGCCAGTATCACTTTAGGGCTAGACTATGGAAAGAAGGTAAGAAGTTCTGGGTCCCACTCATTGATGAGCTCAGCTGCAGTAATGGTGGGAAACCAGCTGGCGGTACCTCTGAGAAGGTTCAGACACCTATGAACCTGCAGGTACCAGATTTTCTAACCCTGTTTTAACAGAGCCCAAAACCTAAGTGCCAGAGTTCTGAAGCTCCCTATCAGTGCAGGCTGGTAGCACACTGATACCTGGATGTATTTGGGCATGCAGCCTGCATAAGACCTTGCTCTACTGCTCTGCAGAAGATTAGTCCTTATGCCTCACAAATCACAAAGTTTAAGTGATTAAACTTGTAAAGTCTGAAGCATCTGGCTAGCCTAGCTCTTACCTCATCCCAAACAACAGCAAGAAACAATACTGAAAGAAAAAGTTTTAACACTAATGGAGTAGTTGTAACAAACTTTGAAATGGAGCAATCGGTTATTGCATTTTAGCCTATTTGCCTTCCCATTGTTCTTTTGCATTCTTTCTTCAGTAAAACACTCTGTATTCAGCCCCTTCATCATTTTTAAACAAGCACAAGTAGAAATATGGGGCATTGGCGAGCTTAGTTAAATTTTCCCACTCTTCTGGATTCAAATTCAATTAGTGGGCTGTGGGATTTGTTCCTGGCCCTTTCAGCTACCTGGCAGAAGGTTTCTATGAATGGAAGTGTGGACATGAGCATGTGGGCTTAGGGTGGAGGTTGTTTTATTTCTTTCACATGTATAAGTCTTGAAAAGATAAAATCATGGTTTTATATAATGTATTAAAATATAAATCATACCTTTCTCTTCCACTCTTCCCTCAATAAATATGAGGGCTACCAGAGAACTATTTCTATGTTGCTAGCACACAGCTATTATTTCTCCTTCTATCTTAATCACTGGTACTTCTATATTACAAAAGCAGCATGCGTAGTGTTACATAGGACTATCTTTGGTAGATCATGGGTTTAAGCAAATAAATGAGAAACATTTTCACTCAGTCAGAAAGGCACAGCAAGAAGTTTCTAAAGTAGTGCAAAAAAATTAAATCTTTAGTTCTGCCTAGTTCTGTCTTTAGACACAAAGCACTGAAATATATGGTGTGAAGCTATAATACTTGCTCTGCATGATAACTGTGCAGGATATAGCTTCCTCATGGGCAGTAAAGAGAACAAAAGAAATTTTTCACCCATTGTTGGTGTGCATTCACTTTAAAAGGAAAATGCAACTGATATTATCATAATAATGGTTACAACCATATGCTCTATCCAGCTTTTGACAGGGAAAATGAAATGCAGAAACATATTAGCAGAATATCACAGATAAATGTTGTTGACGAATCATCTCCATTTAGGAAGGCAAGATGTGCTGCCCAAACAAGTTACAATGGAACAGCCTAGTATGCATGTTTGCAGGGCACTAGCTATTCTGAAATAAATGTCTGTAAATTGGCAGTTATATTTGAAGCAGTCACCAGAGAGTGTCACCACCACTGAGGGCAACTCCGTAGCACATTACCTTTCAATGCCAAAGCTCAGCAGTCACTCCAGAAACAAATATCCCGTGGGATTTCAGAGCAGCAACACGACAGGAAAAATCACCTCAGATCAAAAAAATGCACTGAAGGAGCAGTAGTGTTTGCAGGCAATTCTTACCTCTTGTGGCTGGAGGTGTTTCAGCCACCCCAGGTAACAAACCAGACCGTCATAACAAGCTTAAATCCATCTCTGACAAGGCACTTGATTCTTCCCAGTTCTATTAATTTTAATTTAGCAGTACCAGGTTTGTTCCTCAAGCTTTCATGCTTCCATAAGGGTACTAAAACTTTACAAGTTGTGTTTTCTAATTTGAGGAAATTGAATAGAAGCAAGGTCTTCAAATCACTGAAAGAAACAGACTTTTATGAATCTCTTTCTTCTGCTCCCCTATGGAACACAAGCCTTTCTAAACATAATCTAAACAAGCACAGTACTGGGGGTTTTTTGCTAGCCAAAGGGAAAAAAAAACCTGTTGATAAAGATACATTAGCCTTTATGTTTTTCAGTAAATATGTATTACAGCCAGCTTTCATCTCCTATTTCTTGTGTGCTATTTCATTATTCGTTTTTCCACTGACAGAGAGTAAAGTGAACTGAGTTCTCAGGATTCACATGATAAATTTTTACTTCCATTTGGTTGTTTAACAACTCTATGCTAAACCTAACCTTAATTATAATCAGTCACACTCAAAAACTTTTATTGCCATCTACAAAAATAAATGTTTCCCCCCTTTCACACCACTGTCATACTTACTGCCACTGCTACTATAGAACTAAGTCCATTAAGGATTAATTTAGCATGACTGTATGTCTTGGCTGCTTATTGGAGCCTTCAGAAATTACTTCTGTTTTGCAGGCCTAAGATGCCTACGGTACAGTGCAGAGGGAATCAATCTAGCCAGAAAAACAATAAACTCTTGGAAATATGGTAAGAAAATTATTGTTTGTAGTGTTTACAGCACATCAATTTGCAGAGCCTGGTTTGTCTTTCATAAGAATTTAATTAGAAAGATTCCCTGGATGAAGCTAGGAAAGCACAGATGCAGATGACACTGAATAACAGTGGCTTGAATGTAGGATGCTACAAAAAAGGGAACCTGGAGCTTGTAAAATCCAATGAACCAAAGAAGATAGACATCCAAATATAAAGAAAACCAGTGATGATGTTACAAAGAAACAGATATGCTGCGGCTAGAAGAGTTTGACTTCCTATCATACGTCAAAACATCCCTGGGGTCAGATCTCATTGTCAAAAAGACAGGTTTTTCTATTTTCTAGGTTTGTCTATTAAAATACTGTTCTTTCCTCTTTTAAATTTATGAGGTATTCATACCAATAAATTAAACTATTTCCATCCATTCCCAGCAGGGAATTTGCAAACATGGCAGGAGGGAATGAATGTCTTAGGCCTTCCTCAGGTCTTCATGTCCTCATTGCACTCCAGGAGCACATCATGTGCTTCACACAGCATCCCTGGGATCTGGAATCCTTGTACTCATTGGCATAGTGCCAATCAGGTGCTTATTTTCTCATGTAAGAAGGTTAAAGTATGGAGACTTGGAAGTCTCTGGTCAGTTCTCTTTTGCAGCATCATTCCAGGGTGCGTCAGCAGCTCTGCTCCGTGGCTCTTCAGTGTCTGGACTGGGACTTCTTCCCTGCATCCTTACTTTCTTAGGTCTTGAAGCCAGGCTTCTTGTGCACCCAACATCTCAGGTATGCCAGTAACTTCTTGTCATGGGCCATTACATTTGACTCTTTTCTGGGGCTCCATAGAGCGTCCTCACCTCACTGTTGCAGCCCTATAGGTCTTGTTGCCCGACAGCATCCCCAGTCTGGGAGTCATTCTTCTTGCAGAGAATTTTCTCTCATTTTTGGTGTTGGATTCTCTCTAGTGTTCTGTGCAGTGTCTGTCTCTGCACTTGTGTGTTTGGCTTGAAGCTGCTCTGCTGTTGGGTGTAGTCATAGGTAGGTGGAACAGCAATAAGAGTTTGTGGTTAATCTGTTGGTGTGCCTAGGCTGTTTAGGCAACAGTTGTGCAGTCATCTCAGATGGAGTAGCCACAGGCAGGCTGTGTGGAAAGTCTTTTCAACAGTCTTTAATGGAGATGATGGGAGCTATCTGAGCAGGGCTGTTCAGCAGTAGTGAAGCAGATTGAATCTCAAAGGTGTTAAAGCAGAGGGACGAACTGTGCCAACAGACAATGGAGAAGAGGGGAGCAGAGTGCCATGAGAAGGTGTGTTGGCATGTGGTGTCAGAAGGACGATGCGACTGGTGGCCCTATGACTAGCTTATAGATTTTGGTTTGTATTTTTTTATTCTGAAGGTGTGAAGTGATGAGCAAAGAGGGATATAGGCACCAGAGGTGACTCAGGCAAGATAAGCCATGACTAGCGGACTGAAGTAGCAGTTATTTTTCAGGTCTTGTATTGCTGGTGAAGTTATAAGCATCCCTTGTTTTTTGTGTTTTACAGGTCATACCCAAACCTCAGTGTATCAAACTGTAAATGACAGAGGCAGAACAGGCAAACAGCCAAGGTAAAAGAGTGGGAGATGGGAATTGGTGCAGGCTGGCTGCAGTTTCAAGCAGTATCTCAGCATGTGCCTTTTGCTTTGCTTTTTTGCAGGTGCTGTACACCATCCTGGGGGGTGAAGGTGCATGCCAGTGAGTGGTCTGAGTAGATGAGGTGGTTATTGGTCAGTTTAGTCTCTAATAGCAAAAGTTTTATATGACAACTTGGTTTAGCATTTACCTTTTGGTTTTGCAGGTGCTGTGCAGGTCACCTTTGGAATGGGGTGAACATATGAGGTGAGCTGGGGTGGCAGTGAGAAGGATCATGGGGCTGGTGATTTCTCAAGTGCAGCGCTAATTTTTTGTCTCTTGGATTCTTAGTTGCTACAAGCAGTGATAGTCAGAGCATCTGACTGTGGAATCAATGTGTAGCTGGTGTGGAATGGAATGCCACGGTGCTTTTGGGGATGGGCATACTGTGGGATAGGTTTGCACTGACTGGTATGATGGTGACTGTCAGCACTGTTTTTTCTTTTGTTTGTTTTTTATTGCAGAGGATGAAGAGGAACCTGGCAATTTTTATCACATTGTTTAGCTGCTCTGTATAGATTTTGTACTGGTGCACTCTGTACTTGTATTGACTGCCACCTGAGACTCTCTTGCATTGTATACCCCTGTATTGTGTCTTGTACTGCATTGCTTTGTATTTTTATTTGCTTTGCATTGTTTGGTGTTGTACTGGTTCTGTGTTGCAGTGTTCTGTTCTTGTGTTGACCCACATCTGAGACCATTCTGAACTGTATGCCCCTGTATTGTGTTCCGTCTGACATTGTATTACTTTGTACTTGTATTGACTGCCACCAAAGACTGTTCTGAATTGTATGGCCACGTGTTTTTTCTTTTGTATTGTACTGCTCTGTATTTGAGTTTCTATTGCATCGTTTGTCTCTGTATTGTTTTTGCCGTGCTGTGCTCTGTGCTTGTATTGACTTCCATTTGAGACTGTTCTGCATCATATGTCTATGTATTGTCCTTTGTCTTACATTGTATTGCTCTGTACTTGTATTGACTGTCATGTGAGACTGAATTGTATGCCCCTGTATTATGTTTTGCATTTTATTGCTCTGTATTTTAAATTGTATTACATTTTTTGACTCTGTACTTGTACTCACAGGTGAAGTGTGTATTAAACATCTTTGTGTTTTGTTTTTGCAGGTGACAGAGCAGCACCAGATGATTAAAGGAACTTTGCAATTGGGCAATATGGTCACATAGAGGACGGCCATCAAGGATGGAGAGTGACCTGTAGCACCATGAAAGCTAAATAGCAGGGCAACAGTGGTGGGTGGCAATGACAGCACATGTTGAAACATTAGTCTAAAGGAAGGGTAGTTTGCAGGGAGTCTGCCTCATGAAGGCAGAGGGAGGGAAACATATTGTGAGACATGTGCAAAGTTTTGAGGAGCTCAGTGAGGAAGTTACAGGGTTGGCTCTAGAATCAAGATGCTTGGCCATCATGGCAGGTGGGTGGTGAAATGGCTGAGTTTTGGCTGAGGTGTGGATTGAGTGGATGTTTAGTGAGTGTTGGTTTATGAATATGTCTAACATTGTAAGTGTGCATTTTTCTTCATGTTGTATTTAATGTTGAGACAGTGAACTAATTTTTTTAAATTTAGGATTAAAAAACCCTGGCCAGGGGATTTCTTTTTTGCCCCGGCTGGTTTTTTTTCCCCAGTCCCAGTCACTCTGTGATGTGATGTTCTTCACTAATATGTGGATGGAGGTCAGGCTCAGGATGGGGTTTTGGCTGGCAGGTGATTTTTGAAGCCCCCAGGAACAGCATTCCTCAGTAGTGCTCCTCTAGGAAGTGGAGATTCCCTCTGATTGCATGGAATTGTGTTTAGCAGATGGTCATGGGAAGAGGGTTGTGGATGTTGCAGTTGAAGCATGCAGGGAGTTGGACTAGATGACTGGTGTTGAAGAGGATGGGGTTGTGAAGCAGGTGGGCCTAGCTGTATTTTACCTGGGTAGGATTGTAAATTATTTTGCTGTGTGTTGTAGTTTCTGACACAATGACATTAGTGGCATGAATACAGGAGATGCACAGGCAGACCAAATGCAGGCAGAGTACAGACTGCTTCTCAATACTTGGAAGACATTCTCTTGAGGATGAAGCTATGCCCTATCAAGTAGAAATCCAGGAGAGGCCTGCACTACTCGTCATTCTGTTTTGCATGGAGAATGGACATAAGTACAGCAGTAACAACCACCAGACTTGGAAAAAAAATGCCATTTTCAAAGGTATTCTTTTCCCCACTTGGCACTGTGTGCTCTCACATCATCATGTTACTGTTTTGTTAAACAGAAGCTCTTTTGAAGGAATATCACCTGCTCTTGAAGATACTTAAACAAAGGATATACCAATGAAAATCAACTATGTATTTTTTACAGACTATACAGAAGTTATATAGTGATGAGATCCAACCCATCTTCCTGACAAAAGCACTATTGCCTAACTAGCAGCCTGGTTAGCTTTCTGAAAGTTTTATCTGCACATATACCTTCCATAAGAGGGCACAGGGGTCACTGGATGCTCAGGATTCCTGAAAAGGCAAGACATTGTAGTAAGCAAAAGAATTCTAGCAAATGAATTTGAACATTTTTGTTTTCATGGGGGGAAGAAACCTGAGGTGTTGGGAAGGGTGTTCAGAACAGATGGTAAGAGGTATTGAATAAATTAAGTGATTGTTGTTGAGTGGCAGCTTCCACTGAGAGGAAGAAGAGAAAATAATACAAATTTCTGACAAAAAGTCAACACATGAGAGTTTTAATCCTAGAGGTGAAATCCCATAGTGGTTCCTTTTGGATACAACTCTTTCCGAAGTGAAATATGCTCCTTGCAATTCATAGCAAGGATTTAAATGGCCTACCAAGACTTGTGGATTCTGAAGGTGTCACAGGCTATTGAAAAGGGGCAACATGGGAAAATAGCTACAAGAAGTGTACAAGTCCTGTGCAAGGGCTGCAAACTTTGAAAATCCCACCCACAGGGCAGACCAGACATTAAGACCAAAGTTCAGCTGTGGATCCCAAAAGACCTAAGCAGTTCCATGTGAGAGAAAAAATGCTTTTGGGTTCTGTACTAAATCCAGAATTTTCAGTGCTGCAAAATTTCCATGACAGTTCTTTCCCAGCTGCCCAGTTTTCAAAGCAGGAAGGACTGAAGGAAGCTAAGAGGCCAGCTACCAAGGGAGCCTGGAATTTCTTTGCTCAGATACAGAGAAATGATACACATAATGGTATATCTTGAACTTAGATTGTCTTTCATCAAAAGAATGATAAAAATATAAAAGACTGAGATTCCTTCACATTTTTTTATGTTTGAATAATGTTCTCCCGAACTATTATAGCCATCCTGGCAAAAGATGTTCAACATAGAAGCAGAAGAAAATACTCCTTGAACGAAATGAAGAGCTACAAGAAAATTTTCAAGCAAATCCGAAAGTATAAGGAACTGAGTGAAAAGGAGATACCAATTTTACCATTTAGGAAGCAAAGGAAGGCAAGTTCTGTAGAATTAACTGGCTTGTTTCTTCTAAAACATTCAGTAATAAAACAGTGCACAGAACTTAACATGTACAGATTTCAAGATCAGATCTCTCACTGGGAGAAGAGGACAAGAGACATTTCATAAAGCCCAGATCAGGATGGTTTCTATATGGATTTATGAATAATTGTTTCTTTTAAAAACAATACTAGAAGAATCTTGCTACAGACTTTAAGCTGCAGTGCAAAAAACCCCACTGTTGCTCAGGAACACATTCAAAGGGCACCTCCAAAGTACTTCTCACTGCAGCAATTTGGAGCTCTTGCCTACAAATATGTTGCAATCAAGCAGAAAGGTATGGGACAACACAAGCCACTGAGTATTTTCAGCATATTCTCAGAGCAGGAAATGTCTATAAGCAAAGGAGATGATTGCAGCAGCAGGAAAATAACTCATCATTTAAACAATGCTGCAAACTGCACAAAGAAATTTATTAGTCATACATAGGCCAGCATGCTCATCTGTGCTTCTCCCGAGTTTGACATGCCCAATTCCTCCAAAATATTTATCTTGACAAAGATAAATCATAGCCATGACGAGATCCTTAAACAATATTACTTGAAAAAAATAAAAATAAAAATAAGTTAGTTCAGTTGCAGATTCCTATTCCTGAATGGCTAAATACTGAAGACTGTGTACCTGAATACTGAAGACCAGTGCACCCTGGTATAGTACCTTGAAGGCTCATTTACCTGTTTTAGGCAATTACTAAGAAAAGGGGTCTTGCAAGTAGGATGGAAGAAATTCAGAGGTGACCGTCTTATATATGAATCCCAGAGATTTGCAGGAGTGACTCTGGAGGCACCTCATAGCTACTCTTTGCCTTCCTGGTGAGTAAGGATCCCTCCCTGTAGGGAATCCTGAAACAAAGAATGCTTGTTTACCTGTAATGCCCAAGTATGGGTTTGGCTCTATCAGGACTACTTAATACCTTAATGGGTGAGTGCAGTAGGTGTGTTTTTGCAGGCAAAGGGGGATCGGTGAGAATCGCATACTGATCCAGTTCTCTGCACCACTCTTCTTGATACATATCTTCATTACAGTGTGCACAGAGTCTCTTAAATAGATTTTACTTTTAATTTTGTACACTTGGGCTTGTGGCCTTTCTGCTTGCCCAAGAGAAAGCAGGTAAAATTTTAAGTCCTGAACACAGCCTGATAGCTTCACACAGTTCCTCACTATGACCAGATGGACCAGGGTAGGGCAGAAGAAAAACTGTCACTAATGCTATGCTCACTATAGCACAGAGAATGAAGGGGTCAGTCTCCAGCAGCCCTCACCCCATAACAGAGGGCAGCACCATGAGGACTTAAAAATGAAGAGGCTAAACCAAATGCCTTTCACCTAGGCTGACTCTATGGTAAAGGCCTGAGTGATGAAAACCTTTGTTTAAGAACTTAAAACCTCATTATGTTCAGATTACAGAGCAAAGAAACTTATCTTAAAAAAACAATACCTAGAAAGGCCAAAACATGCGATTAATACAAATATTTATTTCAAAAATCTGGAAGTCTCTTGGATGTGTAACACTCACAAGTCAAAGGTTATGTGATTTGATATGCTGCATTGATGCCCTTTACATTCTTCATTTGACTGTGAGAGAGCTTCCCACTGTGTGAAATTTCACTGATCACATTTTTCTCCTTGTTCTTTCCTGCGTACTCTTCGTTAACTTCAAGTTATTTCCCAAACCATATTTTAAATTGATATTACCTGGTCAATTTAACCAAATATCTAAATTTATCTAAAGGCTTTTTCAAAGCAGAAAACCTCATACAGGTATTTCCTTTTTGGGGTAAATTTCACAGGTCTGCAGTTCAATAAAGAACATGTCTGCGTCATACTCAAGCCATCAGGCACTTGAGAACATGCTCAAACACAGGCCTTTGTTCAGCTGAACTGGGCATTGCTACTTTTTTCCCACTGGCTTGCCTGAATCCTTGTGCAACTGGAGATCCTTGCAGGAGTGAGAGCTCTGTCCCAAGAGAAGCATCCACCTTCACCTCTCTTTCTCAAGTGACAAAATGTAATACAATGTCTAAGCAACAAGAATTCTGAAGAAAGCAGGAGAGTAACTTTTTGCTCTGCAGAGAACCTGCTATACAAACCTGCTTAGAGACAGAAAAGACAGATTTGCAGAGCTGTTTCTGAGAGAGATTCAGCTTGACTATTCATGGACACAGTGCTTTTTAATGCTGCCTAGAGCATCTTGGGCACCCACATGGACTGACAAATGTGTGTGACACAAGACTTCCCAGTCATCTGTACTCTTCTGGAGTGACAGCCATAGGCCACACAGGCCTCCACAGTGCTTGAGGTGACATCAGGTATCTTAACCAGTTGGACTCTGACTTTTTGCAGTCTGGTTGTGCCCTAGACATTCTGGGTTCCTGAATGAGACTCAGATACTACCTGAAAAACAATGGGAAATATGTCTTAGACCCAGATATGAAAATACCCAAACAATACCCAGAATGACAGTAACCTCACTGTGAGTGAGAAACTCACTAGATCTGACCACGTGGGAGAGCCAAATGCAATGCATGAGCATGTGTTAAATCTGGTCCTTTCCTGACACCCAGTGCAGCAGACACATCTTAAGTATATGGGATCTACAGAGCTTTGCTAAAGATCAGTGCCCTGGTTTCTACCTCAAAAGTTACATAGGGTTACCTAAAAATAAACACAGCTGGGTGTGAGTGGGTCATAGTCATGCTTCCCTTTCATAGCTAACCCCTGTGGGACACAGCCACTATCCAAACCAAGGGTTTGGGTCAGGGCTTGAGACAGCTTATGCTTCCTTTCTGCTTGTGATCACTTACCCTTTGACACCCAATGAACCTTCACTTCTGTCTCAAGCAAAGCTGCAGCTCTGGGCAGAAGCACTCATGATCAGCCAGACTGGGGTCTTGGTATGCAACAGGTATTGCAGGGAAGTGTGGACGTAACAGAGAGAACTGAACCTGAGTCTCTTATGTCCTTTAACTTGCAAGTTGTTTGTTTTAAAGCTATGAGGTCTACTTCCTTCCCTATTGTTTTGAAAAATAGGTGAGAGGGAGGAGAGGGAAGCACCTGCACCTTGTCCGGAAGAATGCTCTTTGACTGTGGCCCTCAAGTGACGTTTGCAGAGGAACATGATGTCCAAATTCAGATCAGATTTAGGAATCAACCAGACAAGAAGACCTTTGGTACCAATCAAGCCTCTACACGAACTGCGAAAAATACATTCTTACTTACAGAGAAAATGAAGACAAACCCTGAAATGCAAACAGGATATTTCTGGCAGCAAAGTGAGATTTTCATGATCACATTTTGGAATTCAAATAGAATACAGATGCATAGATGCTTTCTGTGTGACTGTTGCTGGAAGCTGTAAAAACAGCTAATTGTGGTATCTCATGTAAATGACTGTAAAATTTATTCGGCATCTATCTGCATCTTTCAGCAATTAAAGGACTTACTGAATCTGTCTTCATTTCTTCATTTATTTAAAAAGAGGGAGTAAGAATGTAACTAGGCTTCCTTATGTTTCTGAAGTGATCTGAGGATAAATATCTTAAAGATTTTAAAAAACTATATAAATGAATATCAAAGGTAGATGAAATGTGTTTCCCTAC